>NW_012149230.1:3463739-3487207 GCF_000956105.1 Propithecus coquereli | reverse complement strand
TCGAACTCCTGAGCTCAAACAATCCGCCCGCCTCGGCCTCCCAGAGAGCTAGGATTACAGGCGTGAGCCACCGCGCCCAGCCTCCCCTATGTTTTTTTCCTAGGAGTTTTACAGTTTCACGTCTTACATTTAAGTCTTTAAACCATTCTGGGTTGATTTTTGTGTCTAGTATAAGATACAGGTCCAGTTTCATTCTTTTGCATGTGGAGTTTCAGATTTTCCTGTACCATTTGTCGAAGATGCTATCCTTTCTCCATTATGTATTCTTGGATCAGTTAACAGTATATACATGGGTTCATTTCTGGGCTCTTTATTCTAATCCATTGGTCTATTTGTCTGTCTTTAGATCAGTACCATACTGTTTTAATTACTGTAGCTTGGTGGTATATTTTGAAATCAGGACACATGATGCTTCTAGCTTTGTTGTTTTTTCTCAAGATTGGCTATTCAGAGTCCTTTGTGGTGCCATAGGAACTTTAGGATTGCTTTTTTATTTGTATAAAAACTGCTGTTAGGATTTTGACAGGGATTGCATTGAATGCAAAGATCACTTTGGTTAGTAGGGACATTTTAAAAATATTAAGTGTTCCAATCCATGAACATAGATGTCTTTCCATTTGTTTCTGTCTTTTAAAATTTCTTTCATCGATGTTTTGTAGTTTTCAGTGTCCAAGTCTTTGACCTCCTTGGTTAAATTTATTCTTAAATATTTTATTCTTTTTGATGCTATTGTAAATGGAATTGTTTTTGTAATTTCCTTTTCAGGTAGTTCATTGTTAGTATATAAAAACACAACTGATTTCTCTGTGTTGATTTTATATCATGGAACTTTACAGAATTTATTAGTTCTAACAGGTTTTTTTTAATGTAGTCTTTAGGATTTTCTACATATAAGATCATCTCTGCTAACAGAGATCATTTCACCTCTTCCTTCCCAATTTGGATGCCTTTTATGTTTTTTTCTCTTGTCTAATTTCCCTGGCTAGGATTTATAGTACTATGTTGAATATCAGTAGTGAGAGTAAGCATCCTTCCCTTGTTCCTGATCCTTAGAAGAAAAGCTTCCAGTTTTTCACCATTGAGTATGATGTTAGCTGTGGCCTTTTTATATATGGCCTTTAATACATTGCGGTAATTTTCTTCAATTCCTAGTTTGTTGAGAATTTTTATTATGAAAGGGTGTTGAATTTTGTTAAATGCTTTTTCAACATCCAATGAGATGGTTATGTGATTTTTATCCATCTTTCTATTAATATGGTTGTCACATTAAACAGTTTTTGTGTGTTTTGCACCCCAGGGATAAATCCCATTTGGTCTTGGTGTATGATCCTTTTTCTCTGCTGCTGAAGTATTTTGTTGAGGATTTTCGTATCTCTGTTTATCAAGGATATTAGCCTGTAGTTTTCTTTTCTTATAGTATGTTTGTCTGGCTTTGGTATCAGGGTAATTCTGGCCTCATAAATTGAGTATGGAAGTGTTTCCTCTTCTTCAGTTTTTTGGAAGAGTTTGAAAAAAACTCTTAGCATTAATTCCTTAAGTGCTTGGTAGAATTCACAGTTAAGCCATTTGATCCTGGGCTTTGCTTTGTTGGGGGGGTTTTGATTACTGATTTAATCTCCTTTCTAGTTATAGGTCTCTACAGATTTTCTATTTTTTAATGATTCAGTCTTGATAGGTTTTATGTTTCTAGTAATTTATTCATGTCTCCTAGGTTATCTAATTTATTGGTACATAATGTTCGTAGTAGTCTCTTAGGATCCTTTTTATTTCTGTGGCATCAGTTGCAATGTCTCCTGTTTCATTTCTTATTTTATTTATTTGAATCTTTTCTTTTTTTCTTAGTCTAGCTAAAGATTTGTTGATTTTGTTGATCTTTTCAAAAAACAACTTAGCTTCATCGATTTTTCTATTGCATTATATTCTCATTGTTCATTTCTGCTCTAATTTTTATTATTTCCTGCCTTCTGCTAACTTAGAGCTAGTTCTTTTTTTTTTCCTAATTCCTTCAGGTATGAAATTAGGTTCTTTAGTTGAGACCTTTCTACTTTTTTAATATAGTTGTTTATTACTATAAACTTTACTTTTAGTACTGTTCTTGCTGCATCCCATAAGTTTTGGTATGTTGTATTTTCATCTGTCTCAATACATTTTCTGATTTCCCTTTTGTAATCGTCACTGCACTCAGACCAGCTTGATTTTCCTTTTGATTTGTTCTTCGACTTACTGGTTGTTCAAGAGTATGTTGTTTAATTTTCATATACTTTGAATTTTCCAGCTTTCCTTTTGCTATTGATTTCTATTAAATAATTTTGGTCCATTATGGTTGGAAAAGATGCTTGCTATGATCTCAATTTCCTTAAATTTGTTAAGACTTGTTTTGTGACCTAACATGTGATCTATCCTGGAGAATATTCTGTGCATGCTTTAGAAGTATGTATGTTTTGCTGCCATTGGGCGAAATGTTCTGTATATGTCTGTTAGGTCTATAATGCTGTTTGTTCTCTGTTCCCTTAGTGATTTTCTGTCTGGTTGTTCTATCCGTCATTGAAAGTGGGGTGTTGAGGTTTCCTACTATTATTGTACTGCTGTCTATTCCTTCTATCAGTTCTGTCAATGTTTGCTTTATATATTTAGGTGCTCTGATGTTGGGCGCATACATATTTATAATTGTTATGTCTTCCTGGTGGATTGACCTTTTATCATCATATAATGGCCTTTTTTTGTCTCATGATAGTTTTGAGTTAAAGTCAGTTTTGTCTGATACATGTTTGGCTCTCTTTTGATTACTATTTGCATGGAATATCTTTTTTCATCCCATCATTTTCAGCCTATGTATGTCCTTAAATCTTAAAGGATTTAGTCTCTTGTAGACAGCATATAGTAGGATCTTGTTTTTTTTTTATCCATTCAGCTATTCTGTCTTTTGATTGGGGAGTTTAACCCAGTTACATTTGATGTGATGATTGATAGGTAGGACTTATTGTTGTCATTATGTTAATTGTTTTCTGTCTGTCTTGTAGCTCTTTTGTCTCTTTTTCTGTTCTGCTGGCTTCCTTTGTGTTTTGTTGATTTTTTTTTAATAGTGATATGCTTTGATTCCTTTCTCATTTTCTTTTGTGTATCTTCTAGGTATTTTCTTTGTGGTTACCATGATGCTTACATAAAACATAACAGTTTCTGTTAAACTTGTAACAAGTTAACTTCAATCACATACAGAAATGCTACACTTTTCCTCCCCAAACCGCACACTTTCTTGACTCAAATAAGGTATTTACTTTTTTGTACATAATTTTGTTTTCTATAAAAATGGGGATAATAATCTATTCTGCTAACCTAGGGGTTCTCGAAATGTGATTCCCTTAGACTTTTTCAAGAGGGTCCATGAGGTCAAAGCTGTTTCATAATAATGCTAAGGTGCTGTCTTTTCACTTGTTGACATTTGTAATGATAGTGCAAAGCAGTGGTGGGGAAAACCTGCTGGCATTGGACCAAATTCTACTAGTGGTCATTATATTCTTTGCTGCCACATATTCCTAGTAAAGATAAATGCCAGTTTTACTTTAGGATGTCTTTGGAGCAATAATTAATTTTATTAAATCTAAACTTTTGAGTACGTCTTCTTAAGTGTGATGAAGTGGGAATTATGCATAAAGCACTTCTGCATACTGAAGCATAGTAGTTTTCTCAAAGAAAAGCATAGGTGCAGTTGATATTGACCTCAACAGGCTGCTTTTTTAGTAACACCATTTCAACTGAAAAGAGTAACTAATCAACAAACTATCGTCATTCACACTTGGATATTTGGCAGACATTTGTTTGGAAATGAATGAAATGAGCCTGTCACTTCAAGGAGAATAACTGACAGTATTTGTTGCCTGGTGATAAAACTCAAGATTTTCTAGTGAAAAATTAGACTTTTGGAAAGCTTCTCTCTACTATCATGCCAATTGACAGCTTTAAAGAGTGTTCTGTTAAGATTGTTGGTGGTATTAATGGTGGTGTTTTGTTTTTCACATTTTTTTTGATGCAATATATCAATGTAAGATCTGCATAAGTCAGGGTACCAATATTTTTCAAAATAGTGGAAAATATATGATGTTATAAAATCATTCATGAATAAAAGCTTCATTAAGCATGGGAGATACATAAGTGAATTTTAATGTAACAATATGAAAAGTTAATTTATATGGTTTCAGATTCTACATTCTAACCTTTAAGAAACTACTACCTGTCTAGTTTTGGTGCAGTATCAAAGAAGAATATTTTCACAAATATCTCAAAAAGCTATTAAAATACTCCTTTTCCCAACTACATGTCTGTGAGGCCATATTTTCTTAATACATACTTCAACCAAAACAGCATAGCATATGATTGAACATCAAAGCAAATATGAGAATCCAATGGTTGCTATCAAGACAAATGTCAGAGAGTTGCAAAAATATAAAACAATGTCCTCTTCTCATTAATTTTTTCATTGTGAAAAATAGGTATTTTTCATTAAAAATGTTAACATCTAAAGATTTTATGTTAATTTTAATTGAATCAATAATTTCTTCTCATTTTTAATTTCTGATTCCTTAATATCCATGGATACAACCAGATATAAACAGAAGCTCTTTAGAATCCTCAATAATTTTTAAGATTGCAAAGAAGTCCCAAGACTAAAAGGTTTGAGATTCAGTGTTTTGACCTTCTAGGGTTGTTGAAGGTCAAATGAATGTATTCATCATGTATGTGAAATAATTTTGTGAAATATTTTAAATGTAGATTTATAAATAGTTTTTATATTCTTGCTGTTATATTACTGTGCAAATCCTTTAATTTGGGACTTTGGAGAAGAGACATGGAAAGAGAACATACATAAATAATTGCTATTAGGTTATTAAGTATAAAACGTCTGATTTCCTTAAATACTAAGTTTGACAGCTGATGTCACTGACATTTCACTTTGACACTTCTTGTTTTATTTGTATTGTGAAGGTACATCCTTAGTCTTTCAAACAAACGGTTTGGCTTGTGATTATCTTTCATATTTTTTTTAGAGCAATTTTTGTAAAACCATGGATAGTCAAAAATTCATGTTATTTTTGAACATAAGTTCTATCGTGGAACCAGTGCAGTGCAGACAGCTTGAAATATCAATGAAGTGTTTGGAAGGATGTGGCTAATGAACACACAGTATGGCCATGGTTTGAGAAGTGCTGTTCTGGTGATTTTAATCTTGAAAATGAGCCACATGGACGACCTGAGACCAAGGTGAACAATGATGAAGTAAAAGCTGTAGTGGAAGCGAATCCATCTCAACCTACGTGTGAATTGGCAGCAAGGTTTGACGTCACTATTCCAACAATATTGAACCATAGGAAACAAATCGGCAAGGTAAAGAAGCTGGATAGATGGATACCACATGCATTAAATGAGCGTCAGAAGAGAAATTGTCTTGAAGCTTGCCTTTCTTTGCTGTCACGACATAAAGGAACCATTTCCATGCCGTATTGTTACGTGTAATGAAAAATGGATTCTTTCTGACAATTACAAGCATTTTGCACAGTGGTTGGATAAAGATGAAGTTCTAAAACACAGTCCAAAACCAAATATTCATCACAAAACGCTCACAGTGTCTCTGTGGTGGTCCAGCTCTGGTGTTATGCACTACAGCTTCATGAAACCTGGTCACTCGATTATAGCAGATGTCTACTGCAGTCAGTTGGATGAAATGATGAGGACGCTTGCGATCAAGCAGCCAAGATTGTTCAATAGAGACAGGCCAATCCTTTCGCAAGACAAGGCTCAACTGCCACACAAACAATGTGGTTCAAACTACAGAAGCTGGACTTGGAAACTGTCATCCACCATATTCCCCAGCCCTTGCACCAACTGACTACCAATTCTTCCAGGCTTTGGACCACTTCTTGCAAGGAAAAGCACTCAATTCTCAAGCTGTGGAAAACGCCTTTCATGATTTCCTCACCACATGCTCTGCAGGCTTATTCACTGCTGGCATAAACGAGCTACTGTTAAGATGGCAAAACTGTGTTGCTGGTTTAGGTGCATACTTTAGTTAATTGTACTGCTTCTTGTTTGAGATATTATAAACTGCACTTTTGATTTGAAATCGGATATTTCATATTTAATGACCTAATATTAAGGAGCTTGTTAGCTCATAAAGGGAATGGAGGAAAGAATTTACATATAACTCTTTTGTTCCACAAACCAATGAAGAAGCCACTTAGTGATGGAAGCTTATTTTATAATAAGAGCTCACAGCAAACAAAATTTTGCTATTCATGAATATAGTCCATTAGTGTAGGACAAGTAGCTTTTCGATTTTTGAAGTTGTCCCTTTTTTCCCTTGCAGGTATAGAACAAGATGCGGTGAATACTTTTACCAAATATATATCTCCCGATGCTGCTAAACCAATACCAATTACAGAAGCAATGAGAAATGACATCATAGGTAAGCAGTGCTTGAAGCTATGACCAAAAAAAACTATTTCTGGTTATTGATTAAGATAATTTTTTATGAACATGGAATATAACAGTTCCTGTCCTAGTCTGTTTTCGGAGTACTTTCTCCTATCTAATTGTAGCTTACTTCAAAAGGTTCTCTCTTATATGTTGGACCCAAATTCTTTGCCTTTGACCTGAATAACAACAATAGCAAGAACAATAAATAGCACATATTTATTGAACTCTCACTATGTCCTAAACAATATTCCAGGCACTTTCCATGGATAAACTCATTTAATCTTTGAACTCAGTCCTCTGCTGGGAAAAGAAAAAAAACTCATTTAATCTTTTAAAGAACTTTGTAGGGTAAATACAGTTACTATTTTGTAATTGAGGAAACTGAAGCACCTTCGTCCAAGGTAACACAACTCAGACATGGCAGAGTCAGGATTTGAAATTAGACCCCTACATCTTTTCTGGACTATATTGGCAGTGTTTTTCATACTGTAGTTTGGGACCAGCCTTCTCTTATGTCCTCACCTCCCTGCCAAAAAAAAAGATTAGAATAGAAAAATCAGAGTGTTTCAGGGTAATAAGGACAAACATCATTTCAGGAAATTGTTTTCATTTTATATATACATAGATGTATGCCTATACTAATTAACAAATATATTTCTCTATAGCTTATAGTAAGAAGTAAGTGTGAAAGCTTTCACTATGTTTCATCAGGAAAACCTTAGGTGGATCTATATTCACAGATAAAAGTGCTTCATTCATTCAACAGATATTTCCTATATTCCCACAAGTTCTAGTACTAAGTTTTGTATTTTTATTCATCAAAAATTTAGTATTTGTGATTTATGAAATAAAGCATGTTGTTCCACTCCTAGCCAATTCATCCCAGTGTGGGGCTGCTTTAGTCCTTACTGTAGATACTTCGTATTCAATCATTACTGTAGACAGCAAAATCCGTTTTCGTCTCAGCTGTGTTCTTAAATTGGGCCACAATACTTTCCATTGAACACCTGTTGGCTATTTTGGGGTCCATCAGATGCTGCCCACATTTTCCTTTTCTTTATCCTGCACAGACACCTATAACACAGAGATCTTGTGGCTGTTGATGGGTTGTCCCTGTCTGCTTGTATTGGGGGTTTGTGGGGACACCGTTTCACCTAGCTTTGTTAACAGATGTTTTCATGGGATTTTGGTTTTTCTGCATAGTTGCTTTATTTTTATGTGGAAATTTGCTGCTATCATCGTGCAGACTTCCCTAGACCAACTTTTCCTAGTAATACAGCTGGAGGGTTCTGATTAGAATTTGGCTATTTGAGGAATTGGCTAGTGATTCCTTTGAGAGTTTGTTTGTACCACTTAAAAACCAAACTGGGGTAAGGAAAAAAAGGAGGAAGGAGTTTTGAGCCAAATAACACATTTAAAAATGAAATGTCACTGCAGTTCTGTTTTTCTTCTACTTAAACTTAATCAAATTAATAATATAATCCCATGAGGGAAAAACATCTGAAGGATCAAATTGATAACATTTATTATCAAGGGATCTGAGAAACTTTCTATCCCAGTGTCTTATTATTACACATTTTGGAATGTTAATATGGCTTTAGGAAAGTCACTTTTCCTCTTTGAGCCTCATTCTTCTGAATCCTGCCCTAATTATTTGTCCCTTCTTGCTATTGGAATATTTTAATACAGTTATACTTCAAGTGAGTTTTGTTTAAAGGAACCTTTACTTTAGCTATTTCTGTGTATCCAACCTGCCTAGTTTTTTTGTAAATGTTATCCTTGGAGTTTTTGATATTGCTGTCTAATTACTCTGTTTTTATGTGGGGGTTCAGAATGATCCAGAAACTATGCTTCCACTGCTGCCTCTATCTTCCACAAATTCTTGAAGTGATGGAATTTTAAAAATACCTTGAAGGTACAGCCGACAGAATTTGCTGATGGTTTGGAAATGAGTGGTATGAGAGGAAAAAAAGGAATCAAGTGTGACTCCATTTTTAAAAAAACTAAATACCTAGAATAGTGGAGTTGTCATTTATAAGATGAGAAAGACTGAGGTAGTAATGGCTTATCGGAAAAATCAGGGGTTTGGTTTTAGACATCCACATGGTGAATATCAAGTAGGCAGTTGGACACCTGCATTAGGGTTTCATGACAGAGGTCCAGGTTAGAGATGCATATTTGGAAATCATCAGTGTATCCATGGATTTAGAATCATGAGATTGGCTAACATTACCATAGGAGTAAATGTAATGAGGGAAGATAAGAAGTATAAGGACTGAGTCCTGGGACATGCCTAACAGTCTGGCAGATGAGGAAGAACTAGCAAAGATGATTTAGAAGTAACAGCCACTAAGTAGGCCTTCGTAAGTCAACTGTGTATCAAGAGAGTAGTTTTTCCTGGAAGCCAAGAGAGAAAAATGTTTCTAGGAGGGAGTGATCAAAATTAAGTGATGCCGATAGGTTAAGTAAGATGGAGACAAGGAATTGAATGGATTTGGCAACCCAGTGTACACTGGTTATCTTAATTATTTCATGTTTTAAAATTTCTACCAATATTTTGATAATACTTTTATAGATAAACCTTTTCACAAATTCATAATTCTTTAAGTTACAATTCCAGAAATAGAATTGCTGATTGAAAGGGAATGCTTATTTTTAAAGCTATGCTAGAAATTCAAATTGCTCTCCAGAGAAATAGGTACAATTTATGTGTCCGTTTTCCCATGCCCTTGCTCAAGCCTGTGTATTATAAAACAGTTAAACATATGTATTGTTAAAACAACTTTGTTTCAATTTACTAGACAAAGGGTACCTCATTATTCTAATCTATTTTATTTGATTACCAGCGAACATATATATCTTTTCATATTGGCCATTTTATGTTTCTTCTATTGTGCATTGTCTGTCATGTTGTTGCTCATTTTTCTTCTGGGACATTTCTTATTAGTTTGTAAGAACTCTTGATATTTTAAGGATAGTAATCTTTTAACTATCATACCTGCTGCAATTTTTTTTTCTGTTTGCCTTTTAATTTTTTTCTGGGGATGTTTTTAATGTATAGAAATTAATTTTGCATTGTTAGCTCTTGATTTCTGCTTTTGCATGTATGCTTCAAAAGCCTTTTTACCTCAAGATCAGCTGTTGCCTGTATTTTCTTTTAGTTCTGTTTAAAACCTTCTAATTTATATGCCTTTCCTGTTATCTCCTAATTGGATTCACAAATGTGTATAGTTGAATTTAGCAGAAACTTAATTATTTACTATTCCTTTTACAGCAAAGATTTGTGGAGAAGATGGACAGGTAGATCCCAACTGTTTTGTTTTGGCACAGTCCATAGTCTTTAGTGCAATGGAGCAAGAGTAAGTTAGTTTCATATGTTCACATTTCGCATTCTTGGGAATTTGAGTTCTGTGTTAGGAATGGGCTTCACTCAACTAAAAACAAAGTATCTTTGAGGATTTAAGTATTTTGAATATTTATAAGATCATGTAAGAGTACTCTAGGACTGTCTTAGTTAATAGTTTCTTTTAAATATGAATTATGTGAACGCTTACTAAAAATAAAAGTATTTTCATTTTTAATATTAATATTTCCTAAGTTAAAAGAATTTGTTTTTAGTTGTGAAATCATTTGGGGGTGATTGAGACTGTAGTGATTGTGACTATTAGAATTGATTTATTTATTTAAATAATGCATGTCTTCAGATGGATATCCTAATTTGTTAGTTCATGCTTTAAGCTTAATGGATGCTATATAACTAAATCCACATCTATTTGTTGAAACTGCTTCCAGAGTTTTTTTTTTAGATTAATTACTGTTGCATGCCCTTAAAAAAAAAGCTAAGTATTCACTCTTTCATTTAACCTTTGTTGAATGGGTACTTTGTGCAAGGTCCAGGTATAGGACCTACCTTGAAGGAAGTTACAGGCTGTTAAAAGAAATAGGACATGTTCTTCAGTTACTGTAATATGAGGTAGCATATATTATATGTCAGAGAAGAGCTACAAAGTCACTAAGAGGTCGGAGAGATTACATACAGGTAAAGGAATCAGAAAAAACACCATGGGAAGTAAGGTAGTGTTGACTTAGTCCTTTAAGATACAATAGAGACAGTATGGAAAGAGTATATTTTTCCCACTTAAGCTCTTTCCATGGTCATTCCCTCAAATGTTCCCTTTTTGTCCATGTGCAGGCACTTTAGTGAGTTTCTGCGAAGTCACCATTTCTGTAAATACCAGATTGAAGTGCTGACCAGTGGAACTGTTTACCTGGCTGACATTCTCTTCTGTGAGTCAGCCCTCTTTTATTTCTCTGAGGTAAAGTCTGCATTTCCTTTCCCACTCTTACTAGAGCATTCCAGCCTCTAAACTGTAAATGCTGGGGCCCTGTCTATAGGAAGTAACACAGAAGAGATGAATCATTTCTAAAAAGATTTATTATTGTTTTAAGTTATTTCTAATGGCAAGAATACTTTAATGGCATATTAAAGAGAACATGAAAATTCAAAGTAAAATAATTCATTTTGAAAAACATAATTAAACTGCTGCTTATAAGAGAATCACATGTTTTTAATTGTTTGGAGCTATTTTAAAACCACAGAATTTGATACTTGATTCCCCCAGTGCACACATATTTTCAGTCCAGACCTGAGGAGAGAAAATAGTAAATTTTTTCCTGTTCTCATCATTTTTAATTTAGCTGCTTGATAGGATTGCCCAGTGAAGGATTTGCAACAAACAAGGAGTACATGAATCTCTTTGAGGCTTACAGTTTAGTATAATGCTATTTGTTAGGCGTCAGAAAATAAAATTTTTTGGTCGCAAAGCAAATGACTACTCAGTAGAGACGAAGAAGATTCCCAGTCTCACAGAGCAGTAACTTGGACACTTGAATTCTGCCTCTTCACAAGAATACAGTTGATTGGTTTTTTTCACTCCCTCTCTTTGCTGTAAGTTTAAATCAGCAGTTTGTTTAGGTCAATTTGTTCTCATGGAATGGTGAGAATGATCAGTGTAAAAGATCTGGTGTGGTTAGCTTACTCTTGTATGTTTTTCAGCAAGGAACTGCTAATACAATGTAGTGTGATTTTTACTCCAGCTCGCCGAAGTTTGCATCCAACTGTATGGTGTTTTTTGTGGTCAGTTGTGGGGTTTTTTTTTCTCTTAAAAGTATGTTTAAAAACTTTTCAATATTAAATGATTATAACCTGCAGACTGGTGTTAATTGAAGAAGTGGATCTCTTTTTGCTTTTTGCTTGTGTCCTGTATTTTAATACTTGGAGCTTATAGATTAGTGATTGTGAGAGAAATCTGTTTGGAGTCTTATTTTCCCTTTTCTATTTTTCTTTCCTAGTACATGGAAAAAGAGGATGCAGTGAATATCTTACAGTTCTGGTTGGCAGCAGATAACTTCCAGTCTCAGCTTGCTGCCAAAAAGGGCCAATATGATGGACAGGAGGCACAGAACGATGCCATGATTTTATATGACAAGTGAGTTTTTTTGATAGATGCATTTGGCACTCAGCAGATATTTATTGAGGATTTGATGTGTACTATGGAAATTAAGATGGATAAACTCTGCCCCTGCTGTCAAGGAGCTCACAAGGAGCAGCATAAAAGCTGCTTTTCACATGGTGTATGTAAACTTTGGGTGTTCTTAGAACAAAAGTTTCTGCTGGGGAAAGGGGCAGGATGTGTATGGCAAGCGGGATGACAATGGTGGTCTTCAGGGGAGGCTTTCCAGAAAGAAGATTTGATTTGGATCCTGAAGAATGAATTGAATTTTACTAGCCAGAGAAGGCAGGAAAGAACATTCTAGGCAAAGGCATTGGCACAAGCAGATTCATGGAACTTGGGGGAATGAGGTAATTTCAAGAAAGTAGAGTTTGGATAATCAAAGCGGTGGGGAAAAAAGAGGAAGCTGAAACTAATTGGAATAGATTGTAAAGGGCCTTGAATATCTATGTATGGATGTATCATATCTTCTGGTGCAAATCTGCTCGGCTGCATTACTAAATGAATTACAGTCTTTCATTAGTTTTTACTGAAAATGAGAGGTTTGAAAAATGAAAATATCTGTTCAGTCAAGTAACAAGACTGTGGCCAGCTCTATAACACATGGTGTTCTTTTCATTTAACTTTTCATACTCTGTAAAGAAAAGTAATTTGTTATTTGTATCCACAAGCAAGTGCTAAGGGAGTAACTTGAGAGTGGATAAAAATCCATGGGATGTTAGGGTTGGAAGAGAGCCAGAGCATCTAGGCCAGTGGTTCCCGAACATTGGTCTGCAGATGCATGTCAGGCTGTCTGCAAAAGAATCACCTGCGAGCTTTTCAAAAATAAATTTCTAGTTCTTCTCTCTTAAGAGATTCTGATTCAGCAGTTTGAAGTATGACCTGGGAATTTTTATTTTTAGAAGACATACCAGATAATTCTGATGAATAGCCAGATTAGGGTTCTAGTCTGATTTCCCCATTTTGCAGATGAGGAAACTAAGGCACAGAGAGGATTTTCTCAAAGTCACAGGACAAGTTAGTGGCAGAATTTGGACTGGAATGCAATTTTTTAATGTTTTGTCTTGTGTTTTGTATCATATATTTGTGGAAGATATTACATAAGAAACATTGTTATATGGATGGTGAAATATCAAGAGTATACATTTAAAAATTTGGCGTGAGGTGTCTGAAAATTCACATCATGGAGGAGTATTTAACCAACTTACTCGTTATAACGTGGGAGACTCACTTTTTGTTATGAAAATGCTGATTTTAAAAAGGAGAGTTTTTTTTATGCTGGAACAAAATAATGGCACTAGTGGAGTCCTGGCTGGAGCTCAGTAACCACACAGAGCAGAGACCCTGTTTTCCCACCAGATCCCATTTTCACATTAGGAGCCATTTTTAAATAAAGATTTCTGTATGACATCTCACTGACACTGTTGTTTTTGCCAAGCTCATTATGCCAAATTTGACTTTACAAATCCCTACTTGTTTGTTTTTGTGTCTTATAAATGGCATCATCACAGTCACGCACCATCAGCCTTTCCATACTTCGGTCACAGACAGGAGACAGAAGCCACTAGAGTGCTTGGAAGAAAGCATATAAAAATTTTCTCCACTTTTAATGCCTTTTTTTGCATCTACTTCATGATCAGCTTACCAAAACACTAGCTACAATGTATCCTATCAAATGAGAAATCTTTGAATTATCAATATTAATTACTCCGTTTTCTTTCCACACCAAATCATCAGCAAGTCCTATTCTATCTAAATACATCAAACCCATTCATTTCACCCTCTGTGCCATTTTGTTTTGAATTCCTATGTGTTCACTGCGTGTGCCTCATGGTTATGGGCTGTGTTCTCATTGTCTCCTATGCATAGCTCTTCTCTGCTCTCTCTTCAGGGGAAATGACCATATCTTATTTTCTTCTAAATCCATTTCTTTCTACTAAGTCATGACCAGAGAATAGGTGCCCATTAAATATGTGTGATTGATTAGTTTCTTTGCCTCAATTGTAGCCTGACCCTCACAGCTCTTAAACAACAGCAGAGCTGACTGGGCAGGAACTAAGGATGGCTGGCAGGCAGATAGGGAGGTAGCAAGTTAACCCAGATACTTTTGGGGAAGGAGGAATAAATAAAGGTTAGAGCAGGGCAATAATCACCCAGCTCCATGGTTCAGGTCTGCAGGCTAAATCACGTAGCGCCATATAAGATTCTCTGGTGTAGGTGCCTAAAGTTGCTTATGCTTGCTGTGGAGTTTGGTTTTACTTTGTATATCTTTCTATCATAGGTACTTCTCCCTCCAAGCCACACATCCTCTTGGATTTGATGATGTTGTACGATTAGAAATTGAATCCAATATCTGCAGGGAAGGGGGGCCTCTCCCTAACTGTTTCACAACTCCATTACGTCAGGCCTGGACAACCATGGAGAAGGTAACTAAGAACTTCAAAAGTATTAAACCATAAGAAATTTTACTTACGGGTCTCAGAAAATATAACACAGGAAAACCGAAACATAACAGAACACTGGAAATCGAAGCGGTGTAGCATAGTGGTGAAGAGCAGAGGCTTTAAGTCTGGCTGGGTATGTACAGTTTCTGTCAGTGACAGATTGCATGTACAGCAGTGGTCCCATAAGATTATAATGGAGGTGAAAGATTCCTATTGGCTAGTATTATTTATTTTATTTTATTTTATTTTATTTTAGTAGATTTATAGAGGACAAGTTAAATTCTGTTACATGTATGTATTGTATAGTGGTGGCCTACTATGTACTATCCTATGTTTTTAATTGTTATTTTAGAGTGTTCCTTCTACTTACTAAAATAACAAGAGGCGGGAGGATCACTTGAGGTCAGAAGTTTGAGACCTGCCTGAATAAGAGTGAGACCCCGTCTATACAAAAAATACAAAAATTATCAGGGTGTGGTGGTGCACACCTGTAGTCCCAGCTGCTTGGGAAGCTGAGGCAGGAGGACCACTTGAGCCCAGGAGTTTTAGATTGCTATCAGCTCTGATGATGCCGCTGCACTCTAGCTGGGACAACAGAGTGAGATTCTGTCTCAAAAAAAAAGGTTAATGTAAAACAGCCTCGGGCAGGTTCTTCAGGAGGTGTTCCAGAAGAGGCATAGTTATCGTAGGAGATGACAGCTCCATGTGTGTTATTGCCCCTTGAAGACTTTCCAGTGAGACAAGATGTGGAGGTGGAAGACAGTGATATTGGTGATCCTTACCCTGTGTGGGCCTAGGCTAATGTATGTGTTTGTGTCTTAGTTTTTAATAAAAAATAAAAAAAGTAAAACAACAAAAAAAAATTTAAAATAGGAGAAAAGCTTATAAAATAAGGGTATAAAGAAAGAAAATATTTTTGTATAGCTGTACCATGTGTTTGTGTTTTTTAAGCTAAATGTTATGATAAAAGAGTCTAAAAGCTAAAAACAAAAGCTTATAAATTAAAAATTTACAGTAAGCTAAGATTAATTTATTATTGAGGAAAGAAAAATATTTTTTAATAAATCTGGTGTAGCCTCAGTGTACAGTGTTTGTAATGTCTACAGTAATGTCCTGGGCCTTCACATTCTCTCCTCACTCACTCACTGGCTCACCCAGGCCAACTTCCAGTCTTGCCAGCCCCATTCATGGGAAGTGCTCAATACAGGTGTGCTATTTTTTAATCTTTTTATTATTTATTTATTTATTTATTTATTTGGAGACAGGATTTCACTGTTTTTCCAAGGCTGGAATGTAGTGGTGGCATGATCGTAGCTCACTGCAACCTCAAACTCCTGGGCTCAAGGGATCCTCCTGCCTCAGCCTCCCAAGTAGCTAGGACTACAGGTGCGCGTGTGCCACTATGCCCAGCTAATTTTTTAAATTTTTTGTAGAGACAGAGTTTCTAGGTTGCTCAGGCTGGTCTCGAACTCCTGGGCTCAAGCAATCCTCCTGCCTCAGCCTCCCAAAGTGCTGGGATTACAGGCGTGAGCCACTGCACCTGGCCCATTTTTTATCTCTTGTACTGTATTTTTACTCTGCCTTTTCTAGGCTTAGATATATTTAGATACACAGATACTTACCATTGTGTTACAGTTGCTTCCAGTATTCAGCAATGCATTGTACAAGTTTGTAGTCTAGGAGTATAGTAAGCTATACTATCTAGATTTGTGTAAGTACACTAATGTTCGCATAATGACAAAATCCCTTAACGATGCATTTCTTGGGATGTATCTCCATTTTTAAGTGATACATGACTGTGTTAATCTTAACCTTTATAGGCTGAGTGACTTTGGGCAGTTACTGAAATTCTCTGAAGCCATTTTCCTCATCTGTAAAATGAGGATAATATGGTTACTTACCTCACAGTTATTTTGAGGATTAAAGTTAAGTACCTACTATATATAAAATGCTTATTTGCATAGTACCTGACACATAGTAAGCATTAAAAAATGTTAGCGGCTAGTAGTAGTAGCAGTAGTAGTAGTAGTAGTAGTAGTAGTAGTGCATCTTTCTGGATAATTAGATAGCAATACATGGAAAAGTTAGGTCAGGAATAATCCAAATATTTCACCAGTATCCATCAATGCGGTTGAAATACTAGTTTTGTGTATGGTGATCACTTACAAGGTTATCACTAATAACTTACTAATAATGTATTAAAATTTACAAATGATTTATTCTTCTAATGAACTAGAGTAGATTTTGCCAGGAATTGCAGAGCCCAGGATAAGCCCATGAGGTTATGTCGCTTATGTATTACATGTTTATACAGGTGGGAAAGCTTCATTAAGCACTTCTACATAATACTATTTGTAAAAACTGAATTTTAGGAATATTGAAGAGTTACATATAAAAATCAAATAATTGAAAAGCTAGTATTAAACAGAATAAAGTATCACCTATTACCCAGGGACAAAAACTTTTTCATGATTAAAATTAAAATGTTTCTGATTTTAAAGGAAAAGTCCAGACCTCTATCATAAAGAATGAAAACTTTCTGGGTAATAAGGAAAATTAAAATACAGAGAAAACCACAATGCAAAAATAGTTTTTACTAAATGTATGTATGTAAGGAACTTACACTAATTTTAGGAACACTATCAAGACCCTGTTAGTTAAGTGGGAAAAAGACAGAAATGATTCTTTCAACAAAAACTTTTGAGTATTTCTGTGTTAGATATTGGCGTTACAGTGGTAAACAAAAGGAACATGGTTTCTGGCCTCCTGGAGCTTAGTCTATAAAGAAAGCACATGTTAAATATAGACATAAATATTTACAATTGTGCTAAGTGCTGTGAAGGAAAAGTTTGTAATAGGAAATGTAAACTAGGGGAAGTTATTCAACATCATTAATAATTATTAAATGCAAAAAAAAAATCTATGTGCCATTAGGCATTTATTTAACAGTCATTTGAAAAAACACAACCCAATGTTGGAAAGCCTATCTGGAATACAGATACCTTGATATGTTGCTTGTGATACAAATCACTAACATCCCTTTGAAGGATAAACTGGCCATATATAGCAAGGTTAGAATTTAACTCAGCAATCACACTCCTGTTAATTTTTCTTAAGGAAATCAGTTCAAAAGTAAAAATCAATATATACACAAAGACTTTTTTGTTTGTTTGTTTCGTTTTGTTTGAGAACAGGGTTTCTCTCTGTTGCCCAGGCTAGAGTGCAGTGGCATTATCATAACTTACTACAACCTCCAATTCCTGGGCTCAGGCGATCCTCCCAAGTAGCGGGGACTACAGGGATGCACCACCACGCCCGGCACAAAGACTGTAATATAATATTTATCACGAACCAGAAAAATCTATACCAAATTTCAAATTACATCTACTCTATGGAGTATTTTCTGCTCACTACGAAGTATTAGTATCAAGTCTATGCAATAGTTTCATGGCAAGTGTTTTGGGGGGAAAATCCAACAGAATTGCATACATGTAATTTCAGTTACAGTGTAAACTCTGTAAGAAGGGACAGTATTGGGAGCGTAACAAGGAGAAGTAAAAACATTTGTGTTAACTGGTAGAATTATAGGTAAAATTTGTTTGTTTAAAATAAAGTTTTAGTTTTATTTGACTTCAACTTTAAAGCTTTCCCTCTCTTTCAGGTCTTTTTGCCTGGCTTTTTGTCCAGCAATCTTTATTATAAATATTTGAATGATCTCATCCATTCAGTTCGAGGCGATGAGTTTCTGGGAGGGAATGTTCCACTGGCTGCTCATGGCTCTGTTGGCCCTCCTGACGAGTCTCATGCAGGCGGTTCTGACAGCTCCGCTTCCCAGGTATTGACTAATTTGCATCTGCTGTTTGAAAGAAAGACGTACAGATCCTTTCCTTCAAATACCAGTAATAGGTCCTCCTTTAAGTTTTAAGTTGTAGGAACAAAAGAGAAATTAAATTAGCCTACTTGCTGTATATTCTAATCAAAGTATTTGTGATGATTAGCAATATGCTGTATTGTAAAGTATTATGCTGTTCCATTCAGGCCATTATTCTGCTGCCGCTGGCTGTTTCTCTTAATAATCAAATAATACGAAATACATTTATAGCCTCTGAAGAGCTCTTTGTGTAATTATTTGAGAAATTTTAATTATTAAATTTAAAATGCTTTTTTATAGAATTGAGTGAACTCTTAGGTTTCTTAATATTATATTTCACTGAAAGCCTTTTGATTTCATTTTGAACTAGAGTGCCACATTTTACATTTCCTTAACCTTTTTTGTTTTTTTCGGAGCACTTCATATATTAAACCTTACCTGATTTCACCTCAAAATCACATGAAATGGGATCTCCCCAAGACAAGAGATCTGAGGAGGAGGCATTAAGAAATTAATTGATTTTATTAAAGTCACACAGTTAAGTGGTGGGACCAGAAATATTTCCCATCTAGTGTTCTTCACCAAAAACTTAGTAATGTAGCATTATAATTTTCTCATCACTATTGACAAATAAATTACCCTTTGAATTTTTTGATACCGAGCCTTGGGTAAGTTTTTTTAGTTTATAAGTATTTAGTTTATAGTATTGCCATCAATAAAGCTCTCCTCTGTACCTTTTCTTACTATTAAGTTTACATAGGAGGTGACCTGCTGCGTATGGTCACCATTTTATTTTTTGATATAGCCTATAATGTCTTGTTTTTATTTAGGTGCTAAAAAGGTCTAGGTGCTAACCATAAATATATTTTTATACTTTTTATTAAAGTATACTATGCATACAGAAAACTGAACATATCATAACTATATACACCTTTAAGAATTTTCACAAACACCAGGCAACAGAGCAAGACCCTGTCTCAAAATTAAAAAAAAAAAAAAAAAAGATTTTCACAAACAAAACTAAGCCATGTAACCAGCATCCAGCACATTATCAGCATGCCAGAGCCCTCCTGAGCCCCCTTCCTGTCACTGTCTTTCTCCCTGACAGGGTAGCTACTATGCTGACTTTTGATGGCATAAATAAGCACTACCTGTTGTCATTTTATAAATGAAATCATACTATGTATTCTTTTTTGGAACATGTTTTTCACTCCAAAAAAGAAACCTCATTTACTTTAACTCCAAATCCCCCACTCCTCTAGCTCTAGGCAACCAGTAATCTGTTTTTTTGTTTCTATGGAAATAATAGATGTGTCTGTGCTGGACATTTCACATAAATAGAACCATATAATATGTGGTCTGTTGTGAATGACTTCTTTCAGTTAGCATCATGTTTTCAAGGTTCATACACGATTAGGAAGTGTCAGAACTTTATTCTTCTTTATGGCCCAATGATCCCATTGTAATGATACCACATTTTGTTTATGGGCATTTGAGTTGTTTCCTCCTTTCTGCTATAATGAATGGTGCTGCTGTGACCATTTGTGTACAGGTTTTTTGTGTAATGTTTTCATTTCTCTTGTTCTGTACACCCAGGAGTAGAATTGCTCGGTCAAGTAATAACTATGTTTGACTTCTTAAAAAACTGCCGGACTATTTTCCAAAGTGGCTGCCCTATTTTGTAATCCCACCAGCAGTGTATGAGGTTTACAATTTCTCCACATCTCACCAGAAGTTATTATCTGTCTTTTTGATTATAACCATCCCAGTGGGTATAAAGTTCTATCTCATTGTAGTTTTTATTTGATTTCCCTAATGACTAATGATATTGAGCATATTTCATGTGTTATTGGTCTTTTTTCTATCTTTGGAGAAATGTTTATTCAAATCATTTGCCCATTTTTACATTGGGTTGTCTTTTTATTATTGAGTTGCAGGAGTTCTTTATATATTTTAGATACATGTCCCTTATGAAACATATGATTTGCAAATATTTTCCATTCTTCAAATTGTCTTTTTACTGTTGATAATGTCCTTTGAAACACAAAAGTTTTTCATTTTGATGAAGTCTAATTCATCTATTTTTTTCTTTTGTTGATTGTGCTTGCAATGTCATGTCTAAGAAACCATTGCCAAATCCCCGGTCATTACGATATATCCCTATATCTTCTTCTACGTGTTTTTATAGTTTTATCTTGCTCATGTAGGTTTATGATGTATTTTGAATTAATTTTTATGTATAGTGTGAGGTAGGTATCCAACTTCATTGTTTTGCAATGTAGATATCCAGTTCTAGCACCATTTGTTGAAAAGACTATTGTTTCCCCATTGAATAGCTTGGCACCCTTGTTGAAAAATCAATGTAAGAGGGTGTATTTCTGGATTTGCAGTTCTATTCCATTGATCTTTATGTGTATCCCTATGCCAGTACTATACGCTCTGATTACTGTTGCTTTGTAGTAAGTTTCAAAATCAGGAAGTGAAAGTGTTTCCAACTTAATTCTTTTTCAAGATTGTTTTTGCTATTCGGGTCTCTTAAGATCCATTTGAATTTTAGGATCAATTGTCAATTTCTACAAAGAAGCCTACTGGGATTCTGATAGGAATGGTGTTGTTGACTCTATAGGTCATTTTAAGGAGTATTACCATCTTAACAATATTAAGTCTTCTGATCCATGAACATGGGGTATCTTTCCATTTATTCAAATTTAATTTCTTTCAACACTGTTTTGTAATTTTCAAAGTATGTTTTGTATTTCTTAAATTTATTCCTAAGTATTTTTAAATTTGTTTTTATTCTTATTTCTAAGTGGTTTTGATGCTATTATAAATGGAATCGTTTTCTTAATTTCATATTCAAATTGTTCATTGCAAGAATGTAGAAATGCAATTCATTTTTTTATTAAGGTAAAATTCACTTAACATAAATTTAACCATTTTAAATTGTACAATTTAGTGCCATTTAGTATATCCACAGTGTTGTGCACCCATCACCACTATCTAGTTCCAGACTTTTTTGTTACCCCAAAGAGAAACCTCGTGCCCATTAAGCAGTCACTCCCCACATCCTCCCTCTCCCCAGATCCTCCTCACAACCACTAACCTGCTTTTCTCTTTATGGATTTGCCTCTTCTGGATGTTTCATATTGATGGAATCATACAATATGTGACTTTTTTGTGTCTGGCCTCTTACCCTTAGCATAATGTTTGATGTTTTTGTGGTTCATCCATGTCATAGTATGAATCAATATTTCAGTCCTTTTTTTGGATAATATTCCATACCACATTTTGTTCATCTTTTGAGTTGTTTCTACCTTTTGACTATTATGAATGGTGCTGCTATGAACATTTGTGTACAAGCTTTTGAATACATGTTTTCAGTTCTTTTGGGTATATACCTAAAAATGGAAATACTGGGTCATAGGTTAATTCTATGTTTAAATGTTCAAGAAATTGCCTTACTGTTTTCTATAGCATCTATACCATTTACATTCTCACCATCAATGTACAAGGATTCCAGTTTCTGTACATCTTTGCCAGTGCTTGTTATTGTCTATATTTATGATTATAGCCATCCTAATGGGTATGAAGTAGTACCTCCTTATGGTTTTGGTTTGTATTTCCATGATGACTAATAATACTGAGTATCTTTGCACTTGCTTGTTGACTATTTGTATAACTTTTGAAGAAATGTCTACTTAACTCCTTTGCCCATTTTAAAAATTGGGTTGTTTGCCTTTTTGTTGTTGAGTTGTAAGATGTTTTTTCTGAGTAGTAGAGCCTAATTAGATATATGATTTGCAAATATTGTCTCCAGTTCTATAGGTTGCCTTTCACTGTCTTGAGAGTGTCCTTTGAAGCATGAAAGTTTTTAAGTTTTATGAAGTCCAGTTTATCTGTTTTACTTTTGTCATGTGTACTTTTGGTGTCATGTCTAAGAACCCTTGAAAAATCTAAGATTATGAAAATTTACAGATCCCTGTGTTTTCTTCTAAGAGTTTTTGGTCTTTGACCCAGTTTGAGTTAGTTTTATATGTTGTGTATGTTATGTGAGGTAGAGGTCCAACTTCATTATTTTGCCTGTGCATATCCAGTTGTCCCAGCACTATTTGTTGAAAAAAACTATTCTTTCACCATTGAATGGTCTTGGTACCCTTCTCAAAATTCAACTGACCGTAGATGTATGGATTTATTTCTGAACTCTCAATTCTATTTCAACGATCTATATGTCTGTCCTTATGCCAGTACCCACATTGTTTTGATTACTATAGTTTTTGTAGTAAGTTTGTAATCAGAAAGTGTATGTCCTCCAACTTTTTTTATTTTCAAGATTGTTTTGGCTAATTTTTATATGTTGATCTTGTACTATCAACTTTGCTAAAGTTGTTTGTTATCCCTAATAGTTTTCTTATGGATTCTTTAAGGTTTTTTATATATATAAGATCATGTCATCTGCGAAAAGAGATAATTTTCTTTCTTCCTGTCCACTTTGGATCACTTTTATTTCCTTTTCTTGCCTAATTACTCTGGGTAGAACTTCCAGTACAAAATTGAATAGAAGTGGCAAAAGTAGGCATCTTTGTCTTATTCCTGATCTCACAGGGAAAGCTTTTCGGTTTTCATCATTTAATATGATGTTAGGTGTGGGTTTTTAATAAATGCTCTTTATCAGGTTGAGGAAATTCTCTACTAATCCTAATTTCTTTAGTGTTTTTTTGTTTGTTTGTTTGTTTTTTTTTAGTCACAACAGTATTGGATTTTGTCAGATGTTCTCTCTGTGTCAAGATGATCGTGTGGGTTTGGGATTTTATTCTGTTGATAAAATGTATTAATTGATTGTCAGATGTCATGGTGTATAATCCTTTCTGTATGTTGCTGGATTCAGTTTATTAGTATTATGTTCATGATTTTGTATCTGTACTCATAAGATAATACTTTAACTCCATCAAAAATCAATTGACCATAAATGCGAAGGGTGTATTTATGGATTCTCAATTCTATTCCATTGATCTGTATGTTCGAAGAGTGTTCTGTGTCTATTCAAGTATTTTATTTATTAATATTTAACCTATCCTGGCCGGGCGCAGTGGCTCACGTCTGTAATCCTAGCACTCTGGGAGGCCGAGGCGGGTGGATTGTTTGAGCTCAGGAGTTCGAGACCAGCCTGAGCAA
>NW_012149230.1:3457222-3463559 GCF_000956105.1 Propithecus coquereli | reverse complement strand
GCACCCTAGCCCAGGCAATAGAGCCAGACTCTGTCTCAAAAAAAAAAAAAAAAAAATTTTAACCTATCTTTTAGTTGTGGACATTAAGCTTGTTCCTGTCTTTTGCTATTTTAAAAAATGCTGCGGTGAATAATGTTGTATATAAGCATTTTATGTAAGTGTGAATCTGTCTGTAATTGAATTTTTAGAAATGGAATTTCTGGAAATTCATGGCTACATATTTCATAAAGTTACCATTTCTGACTTACTTTTCTTGGGGTTAGGGAATAGGAGGTAGACTGCGGAGGGGAACTTAACTCTACTCAGCTAGCTAGTCATTTTAAAAAGATTTCTTTAGCTTCTTTATTGTCACAGTGCCTCACTGAGAATTAAAAACATTCATGTTTACCTTCTAAAAATTGGACTTTACATTTTTTAGCCAAGATACATGTGGATGGATGAGAGTTTCACACGCTGGGGAAATAATGCCTGTGAGGACAGAGCATTTGTTGGAACTTAGGTCATTAAGAGAACATGTTTGGCATACAAATGCATATGTTATACATTTTAATATTGTGCTTTCCGCTTGTGGTTATAGTTTGAGGTTACATTTCGGAATCATTACTGTTAAGCCTCTCAGTAGTAATGGGGTTGAGTGAAAATTACATGTATTTCAAACACCTAAGAAAATTTTGCCTGAATCTATCATATTCCAAACCTGGGACTGATTTGTTTCCTGAATCATACACTACTAATTTTATAATTCTTTTTGTAGTCCAGTGTGAAAAAAGCCAGTATTAAAATATTGAAAAATTTTGATGAAGCGATAATTGTGGATGCTGCAAGTTTGGATCCAGAATCTTTATATCAACGGACATATGCAGGGTAAGCGTAGCTCATGTCTAGAATTTTTACAAGTGTAAAGAATTTTGCATCTTTTTAAATTTTTAACTAAAGTTTATATTTTTTCTAATCTATTCTTAAATGCCCAGCACTTTGACTTATTAATAGTGTGCAGTATAAAGTGGTGGTTAAGAGTGAAGGCTCTGGAGTGACTTTGGGTTTTAATTTTGGCTCCAGCACTTACGGCAAGCTGCTTCACTTCTTGGTGTCTCAGTTTTTTCATCTATGAGAATAATATTACCACTTCATTAGGTTATTGAGGTAATTAGATGAGATAATACACAAAAAGCATTTAAAACACGACCTGATACCTGTAAGCACTCCGTGAATTTCATTACCATCAGTATTCCACCACCCTGTATAAGATTGATGAGTAGTATTGTTATGTTTTAGGCTGTCTCTTGCACATTTCATTTGATTCACATGTTAGCTATTTCAAAGTCTTAGTCTTAAAAATAAAGTAAAAAGATACCAACATCACTTATTGTGGGCTGCATAACTAATACTTAGAAAATGGGACAAAATTATTCCTTTGTATTTAAGAATTAATTTGGTTGTTCATTTTAGCCTGTACCAAAAAGACAGTGATAAATAGGATTTGCTACTTACTGAAATTCACCACAGATCAAATCATAAAATCACTTCTGCTTCCCTAAAGACACCTTGGTTATTAGCACATAAACCTGTGCAAAGGCTTGATTACCCGACCCTTTCCCCCATCCCATTCCTGGCAGTACCATGAAAAAGGGAAAGTACTTGCAAGGAAATGAAAGGTGGCATCTTCCCAAAATTTTTCTCAAGGCAAATAAATTTGTATCAGTTAGTGTATTGGCACCCATATATGAAATGGGAACTTATTAGGAAGGATATCTGTAAAATAAGATGGATTTTGCCTGAAATAATATATAGATGCCACAATTTTTTTCTTTTAACTTTTAATTGCAAATACATTATTCTTATGAAAATTAAATTTACAGATAAGTTTAATGTCCTCTTTGAGCATATACCAATGCATGTTTTCTCCCCTTTCTATTCGGGGTAATCATTGTTATGTTATGCATTTTTGGTTGTTTGTTTTTCTGTAACTGATATTACACCCTATTCTATATCTTGTGCTTTCATTCATAGTGAGTTGTCTGTACAAACTTACCTCATTTTAACTATGCTGTAGTATTCCATATAGAGTATTAATTATAACATAACTGTAGCAAAGTATTCCATAGTGTATTGGTTGTGTCACTGTTTAGCCATTTTGATATTGATGAGTATTTAAGTTATTTGCAATTTTTCCCTGTTATACACAGTATTGCAAAGGACCTCCTTATATGCTTTCTTTCTTCTCTTTTCTTTTTTTTTTTTTTTTTTTTTGAGACAGGGCCTTGCCCTGTCACATAGGCTAGAGTGCAGCAGCATCATTATAGTTCTCTGCAACCTAAAACTCCTGGGCTTGACATGATACCATGCCTGGCTAATTTTTCTTTTCTTTTCTTTCTTTTTTTTTTTTTTTTTTTTAATAGGGACAAGGTCTCGCTCTTGCTCAGGTTGTTTTTGAACTCCTGGCCTCAAGCAGTCCTCCCATCTAGGCCTCCAGAGTGCTAGGATTACAGGTGTGAGCCACTATGCCCAACCTATATACTTTCTTATACCAAGAAGCAGATTTTAAATTTTGATAGATCTTACCAATTTACCTTAAAAGGTATCTCTATCATTTTACATTCTTGCTAGTCATTAATAAGGATGTTAATTTTCCCTACATCCTTGTCAGCACTAAATAATATCAAACTTACAGGCCAGGCGTGGTGGCTCATGCCTGTAATCCCACCACTTTGGGAGGACGAGGCAGGAGGATCACTTGAGGCCAGGAATTCAAGACCAACCAGCTTGGGCAACGTAATGAGACCCCATCTCTACAAAAAATTTAAAAATTAGCCAGGCTTGGTGTCATGAGTGTGTAGTCCCAGCTACTAGGAAGGCTGAGGCAGGAGGATCACTTGAGCCCAGGAATATGAGGCTGCAGTGAGCTATGATCGGGCCACTGTACTCCAGTCTGAGTGACAGAGTGAGACCCTGTCTCAAAAAAAAAAAATCAAACTTTTAATTTTTTTTCCAATCTTTGATTATTGCCAATGAAATTGAGCTTCTTTTAGAAGGTTTTTGTTTTTTTTTTTAATGGATTGTCTATTCATCTCGTTTTCTCATTTTTCTGCTGGGTGATTTATTAGTGACTTACTGGAGTTCTATTTGTTTTTGGATATTAATCCTTGGTAAAATATCTTAATATCTTAAGAATAAGGTATCTTGAAAGTAAGACATCTCACTGTGTTTTCTCCCGTTTAGCTTTCCTTTATATTACTATAGTGTGTGTGTGTATTTGTATATATATAAAACTATAGCTTTATGATATATTTTGATCATTATTAGAATAAGTTCTACCTTTTTGTTTCTTCTTTTATAAAATTGTCATGGCTGTTTTTGTGCCCTTTATATGTGAATTTTAAAATTGTGAATTACCTATTAACTCACCATGTTTCATAAACCTTTTGGGGATTTTGAATGGAATTGTTTTGAATTAAAGATTATTTTGCTTTCTGTGGAGGAAGATTTCATTTCAAATAAGCCCCACTTTGAATAACATGGGATAGCTATAAATTGTGTTTCTAGCTTTCTAGGTTTAGAGATGCTTAAAATTGATTATTTTTTTCTTCTAAATTTAAAACTGGTTGTTAGAAATTATATTCTTCCTTTCATTCTTATTTAGGAAGATGACATTTGGAAGAGTCAGTGACTTGGGGCAATTCATCCGAGAATCTGAGCCTGAACCTGATGTAAAGAAATCCAAAGGTTTGTGGTGTTTTATATTCCATATTCAGCCTTTACTCACATTATTCATCGACTGCAGTAAAGGACTATTTAAGGTTCAGACTGTTCATTTTGTGAGCTAACCACTGTACCTTTCGCCCTGTGTTTATAGTCATGAGTACAATACAGCCTCCCTGTAATCGCATCTCTATAAAATCTCTTCCTCTGAATCAGAAGTCATTGATAGAGTAAGCAAAAAATGTAACGATTGTTGAAGTGATTTAGATCCAAAAAGGGTCTGTTACCTAGTTGACCTTATTTATCCAAATAGTTAATTTTATTTCCTATTTTGCCAGAGAAGTCTCAGGTGCACAGCTGGGAAGAATGTAAAGACTAAAGAGAAGTCTACACAGTTCATTCAGTAAATAATTTGTGCGTGCCTCTCTGCATACCTGTATTCACTGGGCAGGTTAGAAGGTACAGATCTTGCCATCAAGACACTTACAGTCTAGTAGTTATGTGTCTTATTTTGGGTAAAAGAGGAATACCGGGAAGAGAGGTCAGTGGTGGTGTTGGAACAGAGGCAGTGCCAGATGACCTCCCTGAGGGATTGGCCAGGGAGGACCGACTGTATACAGTGTCATTGGGTAGCTTCTGTCAATGCAGATAATGGGGTCTCCTCTCCAGTATGGACTAAATCCGTTTGGTTTTTTAAACATCTGATCTTACACCTTTGGCGGCTCATAAAGAAGTGTTACTCGTACATACAGATAGTTGTTAGGTACAGTCCTAAGTGTTAGGTGTTTGCAGGTGTATTATGAGTAAAGACATGCAAGAAACTTTCCCAAACCACACTCTATGCTAAATCTCTTCATTCAGTCTCTTCATGTTATTCCTTCCTTCATTCATTCTAAACAATAATGGAGTGCCTACTGTATGCATCTCCTATTCTAGATGCTGGGAAGAAAGCAAAGTTCCTGTTTTCATGGAACTTAACATTATAATGGAGAAGACAGTAAACAGATAAGCAAATATGATGTGTGTACATGTGTTAATGTATGTAGGGTAGGGTGCTGCAAGAGTAGTGGGGAGTTCTGTTTTAGAGGTGCTTGTCAGGAAAGGCCTCACTGAGGAGGTAGCATTTTGAGTACAGACCTGAGCACAGTGCAAGAGTGAGCCTGGGCGATACCTGGAGGAAGAGTGTTCTTGGCGGAAGGAACAGGATAGAGGCCTGAAGCTAGAGGGCCCCGTGTGATTGATGGGCAGAAAGCCCAGTGTGGCTGGAGTGGAGCGAGCAAAGGGATGAGTGATAGTGGAAGGTGAGTAAGCTGGGAGATCACCAGAGACCATGGCAAGGACTTGAAAGTGTTGAGGACACATTGGAAGTTGGAGCAGGGGAGTGATGTGATGTGACTTATGTTTTCAAGGGTTGCTCTGGCAGCTGTTTGGAAGAAGAATGTAGAGGGTCAAGAGGAGAAGCAGGAAACAACATTCTTGCCATAGTCTAAGTAATGGATGATGGTGGTTGTGGATTAAGCTGGTAGTGGAAGAACGATTCAATTTGGCTTATATTTGAAGGTAGAGGCGACAGGATTATCTTTCTGCTGGCAAGCCCATCCTTCAGGTTATTGCATTATTAATTTAATTGAGACATGTCTATATAAAGTAATGAAGAGGAATTTCTATAATTTGGGTGAACACATCCACATGCCCTGGTGCTTCCTTTAGTTGTCTAGACTTCTCTTTAAGACAAGTATTTTTTGTTAGTGTAGGAGCCCAGAGATTGAATTCATTCCCTCCAGAAAGCATTTGATTTGTATGTGCTAGGCACTGTGATAAATGCCAAGGATACAAACAAGAGGGTGTCATTTCAGTCTATTTTACTCGAGCATGGTTCCTTTTTAATGACGCTCACTTGTTAAGCGTATCAGGCTAGTTATCCTACAGAATGCTCAACCTTCTAGATTTTCCAGGTTGTGTTATTTAATTTAGCTTATTCCTCTCTCCCCTGCATATCTTGTAAACTGGAATTATACCTAAAGTCTTGATGATTCATGTTACACATTTTTGGTGAGAATACATCATAGACGATGTTGTATATAGTGTTTTTAAAGGCTCTCTATTTATTGGTGTATACATTAAAATATTGCCTGAAAGGGTATCCCAAAATTCAACAGCAGTTACCTTAAGGATAAGAAGGAGGAGGTACCTTTTACTTTTCATTATACCCTTTTCCTTTACTGTTTGAGTATTCTTACACTGTGTACACTCTACTGCTTAATCATCCATCCCATCCCTTCTCCATGGCTTCCTATTGCAGTGGAAAAAAATCTAGCCTCTTTGCCATGACCTTACCTTGAACCACTCTTCCTTTCACAGACTGAGCTCTAGTTAGACTATCCTTTATTCTTTTTCTGAGGTTTCTTCCCTCTTAGGGCCTCTACAGTTGCCATTCCCCCTGCCATGGCTTTGCTGCAATGACTGTCTCCTCCTCCTCATCTCACTGTTATCTATTCAAGAGACCTGCCCAGCCCACATGATCTGTAATCATCTGTGCCACTACTACTTTACTTTCTTACTCACTGGCTGAAATTATCATGTTCATATATTTGCATACTAATTTATAGTCTGTTTCCTTTTTTTTCTTTCTTTTTTT
>NW_012149230.1:3453249-3453826 GCF_000956105.1 Propithecus coquereli | reverse complement strand
ATTATGGGGTAACACCAAACCATCTAACATGTGTAATTTCAGTTCTGGACAAAATTATACAGAAAAAAATTATGCAGAAAAATACAAGCAATAATGATCAAAAATTTTCCAAATTTGATGAAAACTATAAACCCATTGATCCAAAAGGCTCACCCACCAGACCACAAGCAAAATAAACATAGACACCAAGACACATCATACTCAAGTTGCTGAAAGCCAGTAATAAAGAAAAAAATGTTTTATAAATAGCCAGAAAAAGAGATGTATTACCTACAAAAATAAGAATGGCAAGTCTTCTTGTTAGAATCTAGGCATGCTTCAAGAGAGCTGAGCCAACACTTTTAAAATACCCAAAAAGAAGTACTCAACCCAAAAGTGAAAATATCTTTTAAAAATGAAGTTAAAATGAAGGCTTTTATCAGTCAAAAAAAAGTTTAGAAAATTCATTACCAGCAGATATACAATTAAATCTTAAAGTTCTTCAGGAAGGAGGGAATAATACAGGTAGAAATTTCATCTATACAAAATAAGTGGTAAATAGATGAGTAAATGTAAATGATTCTTTTCTCATTTTTAA
>NW_012149230.1:3422903-3453199 GCF_000956105.1 Propithecus coquereli | reverse complement strand
TTCTATTTTTTTTAGTAGAGATAGGGTCTCGCTCTTGCTCAGGCTGGTCTGGAACTCCTGAGCTCAAGCAATCCTCCCACCTTGGCCTCCCAGAGTGCTAGGATTACGGGTATGAGCTACCGCGCCTGGCCTATAGTCTGTTTCTTTTTCATGACTAGATTATTACCTCTGTTACCTCTATTGAGGGAAAAGAATCAAGATTTTATATTTTTCATGAATGCTATACATAGTTCTATCCCAGTTGTTAATCAGGACCTTGCCTTAAGAAATAATGTCCTGACAATAATTCACTTGGTTTAAGGCAAAGTTAGGAAGTGAGCCTATTCAAATTATTAAATAAAAGGATAAGCTATTTATTTCATTCATAGAAGTAGAGGCTAGCCTACTTCCTTGGTAATTTCTCAGCGTGTGGTTACAGATGTAGGCTTTTAGGTCCTGGGAAGTTGAGGTGTACTATGACTTGGGTAGAGTATGACCACTTTTTTTTGAAACAGGGTCTTGTTATGTTGCCTAGGCCAAATTCAGAAACTTTTGGCCTCAAACAGTCCTCCTACCTCAGCCTCCTGAATAGCTGGGACTACAGGTTTGAGCCACTGCACCTAGCTTAAGAGTATGGCTATTTAAAAAAAAACTCTGCTCTCACCCAGTTGATTTCTACAGACCAGAGATCCAGCTTGTAGCAGCATAATCTGTACTAGAAGCCCTTTCAAATGGAAGCTGATCCAGAAAGTTTGAAAACATAACAAGTGGGATGATGTCTTCCCGTGGATTGCCAGAGTCTTACCCAAGATGAGAGTCTTGGTTAGGGTTTTGTTTTGTTTTTAATCCTTGCCATAAATCTAACACTAGGTGATTGTCTCTTTCATCAAGTGAGAAGAATAGAAGAAAAATCCAGAACTCTAAAACAGTTTTTCAAACGTTTTTCAAACCATGATGTTTGCAAATTAAATATTCTGTTATGGAAGCAATATAATCAGCTTCTATTTGTGGTAATATTCCTTAATGTTTTGTGTGGGATCACACAAGAAAAGAATATGTCTGGAAGTAACAGCTTTTAAAAAAGAGCATTTTTAAATGTAAAATTATGCATGAAATATACATTCAGTTTTGGCTTTGTTTACTAGGATCTATGTTTTCACAAGCTATGAAGAAATGGGTGCAAGGAAATACTGATGAGGTAAATTCTACTTTTAGTATAAAGAGATTTCTGTTTATAATTGCCACCCTTGTCTAAGTAAGGTTTTAAGTTTTTTCTTTCTTTACTTCCCGTGTTTAAGCAGCATGGGATAGCAGTGCTCCCTTATCCATGATGTGACAATAAAGTGTGGGTCCTTGTTAGCATCTAACAGTTGTCTGGTGGGGGCAGTCTTCAGTCCAGAGGCTATGGCCACTGAAGGATATCCATGCATTCAGGTTTCCATCGTCAACCAGCAGGCTTCAGTAATCAACGCAGAACAGAAGCACAAATGTTTCCTTCTCCACTGTCAGTTTTACTTTTAGAAGTAGATACTGGCTGAAAAAGATACAAGAAAAGAAAAAAAAAGTAGATGCTTGCTCTTTTTTTTTTTTTTAATAGTTAAGTGCATTGAGAGATGGGGGTTGAAAAAGGAAAATGTTTTATTTTGACCACCTAACATAAAAGTAGTCATGTTGGGTACCCAGTAGCTGACTCTGGAAAACAGTGAATGACATGTTTATATAGCATGGCCAGAGTGTGCCCAGATTCTTTCATAAATGGGAATGTACTTCTTTATCCAAATAAATAGAAATGATATGCACATACAGTTGTATTTAGAGCACTAGTTATATATATGTCTTGATCCTTCTAATGAATAACCATTATCAACAGTTTAAATTACTTCCTTTAGGCCCAAGAAGAGCTAGCTTGGAAGATTGCTAAAATGATAGTCAGTGATGTTATGCAGCAGGCACAGTATGATCAACCATTAGAGAAATCTACAAAGGTAAGGATGACTGACTTGTGTTCTAAACTAGTTTGTGTAAAACTGAAAAGTATTATTTTCCGGGTATATAGAAATAAAAAAGAATATAAGGGGCTTCTGTGTCTGCCTTTGAAGGATTAACTGCTGTGGGGATTGCCTTCTCATCATAAGGAACTAGAAAACTGACAAACTCAATGAAATAAGTATAATCTTGAAAGAAGAGTAACATTGAAGTGATCCCTAGCTTACTGGCTAAACAGAGTTTCCAAAGGGTAGAGAACGAGAAACCAAACAGAGCCCAAAGTTTGGAGAGCCTTATGACTAGAAGTTATAGGACAAGGTACCAGAAAAGAGGGAGCTGCCCAGAAATAGAGCTGCAGGGATGTTTAGAGAGGTCCCCTCGAGTCCTTGGCCAACTACTGATCTGTATATATGTGAGTCGAAAATGCACCTGTCTAGGGTAAGAACCCCCAGAAATTAGTAGGCAGAGTACCTGGAACATGGAGCTAGAAAAGTTTGTGACCAGAAGGATCTGGCCAGAGTGGACAGACTTTGTAATACACAAGGCATTGGGTAATGTCCTCACAAAGATAATGCCTTACTTCTGGAGCTAAATTAGTCCTAGAGTAAACCATCTAAAACCAAGTTTAAAAGCAAGTTTTGAAAGGATCAAATTGCTCTCTCTGTAAGTAACAAGCACATGCCAAAACAAAAGCCAACCCTCTTTAAAGGAACATAAGGAACACAACAAAATTCAGCACTCCATAGTGTAGTTACGATGTCTGACATCCAATCAAAAATTACCAACCATGCAAGGAAGCAGAAAACCTTGACCCATAACCAGGGGAAAACTCAATCTCTAGAAGCAGAGACCCAGAAGTGAGAAAGATGGTGAATATAGCAAAGACCATAAAATGACTGTTTTAAATATTAATAGTGTATTCAAGAATATCAAGGAAAACATGAATGTAATGAGAGAAATAGAAGATAGTTTAACCCAAATGGGATTCCTTGGAATAAAAAATGTCAGAAATGAAAAATACATGTGTGTGGAGAACTTCTGGATAGATAGATAGATAGATAGATAGATAGATAGATAGATAGATAGATAAATAAATAAATAAAAATAAAATGAATAGAAACCATGGAAGAAAAGATCAGTGAAAAACAGCAGAAACTATCCAAAATGAAGCATAAACAGAAAAAATATTGGGGGGAAAAGAACAGAGCCTCTATGAATTATGGGGTAACACCAAACCATCTAACATGTGTAATTTCAGTTCTGGACAAAATTATACAGAAAAAAATTATGCAGAAAAATACAAGCAATAATGATCAAAAATTTTCCAAATTTGATGAAAACTATAAACCCATTGATCCAAAAGGCTCACCCACCAGACCACAAGCAAAATAAACATAGACACCAAGACACATCATACTCAAGTTGCTGAAAGCCAGTAATAAAGAAAAAAATGTTTTATAAATAGCCAGAAAAAGAGATGTATTACCTACAAAAATAAGAATGGCAAGTCTTCTTGTTAGAATCTAGGCATGCTTCAAGAGAGCTGAGCCAACACTTTTAAAATACCCAAAAAGAAGTACTCAACCCAAAAGTGAAAATATCTTTTAAAAATGAAGTTAAAATGAAGGCTTTTATCAGTCAAAAAAAAGTTTAGAAAATTCATTACCAGCAGATATACAATTAAATCTTAAAGTTCTTCAGGAAGGAGGGAATAATACAGGTAGAAATTTCATCTATACAAAATAAGTGGTAAATAGATGAGTAAATGTAAATGATTCTTTTCTCATTTTTAAATATATATTAGAGATAATTATTTAAAGCAAAATAATAGCAATGTGTTGTGTAGTACATAACAGACATAGAAGCTAAATGTATGACAATGACACGAAGGACAGGAAGGGAGAAATGGAAGTAAACTGTTATAAGGTTCTTACACTAAATGGGAAGTGGTATAATGTTATTTGAAGGTATAGTGTGATAAGCTAAAGGTGTACATTGTAAACCTTAAGAGCAAATGCTAAAAACAGGAATAGCTAACAAGCCAGTAGTGAGAGAGAAAAATCAAACCACAAAAAATATTGAATTCACAAGATGCAAGAAAAGAAGAAAAAAGGAAGAAAGAATGAATGGAATAAATAGAAGATAAATAGCAAGATGATAGGTTTAAACCAACTCAGGTGTGTAATCCTAGCACTTTGGGAGGCCAACATGGGAGGATCGCTTGAGGTCAGGAGTTTGAGACCAGCCTGAGCAACGTAGCAAGACCCCATCTGTACTAAAAAAAAAAGTACAAAAATTAGCCAGGCGTCATGGCACGCCCCTGTAGTCCCACTACTTGGGAGGATCAGGCAAGAGGATCACTTGAGCCTGAGAGTTTGAGGTTGCAGTGAGCTGTGATGACACCACTGCACTCTACCCAGGGTGACAGAGCAAGAGTCTGTCTCAAAAAAAAAAAAAAAAAGACATAAAATACCATGTTTAATGAGGAAAGACAATGCTTCCTCCTAAGTGGGAACAAGGCAAGGATATCCACTCTAAAACACTTGTCATGGAGGTCCTAGCTAGCACAGATGAGGCAAGGGGAACAAAAGGCATATAGATTATAAAGGAAGGATTACAACTTTACTTTTTTTTTTTTTTTGGCATAGAACATGATCATTTACATGAAAACCCTGTGTTGTAGCAATTAGCGATGTATGCAGATGCAGAACATTTCCTCCATGGCAGAAAGTGCTACTGGATGGCAGTATCATAGGGTATCTACCAAAAAGCTATCAGAACTAATAAGTTTAGCAGTGTTACGGGATACAAGGTTAATTTTTTAAAAAATGAATTGCATTTCTGTGTACTAGCAATTAACAGTTATTAATTGGAAATTTAAAAAAACAATACAATCTAGGCTTGGTGGCTTACACTTATAAGCCAAAGCAGGGTTCAGGCCAGGAGTTTGAGACCAGCGTGGGCAACATAAGCAAGACCCCATCTCTACAAAAAAATGAAAAAAAAAAAAATTATCTGGGCATGGTGGCTCACACCTATAGTCCCAGTTACTTAGGAGGCTGAGGTGGGAGGATCACTTGAGCCCAGAAGTTCAAGGTTGCAGTCAGCTGTGATCGCGCCACTGCACTCCAGCCTGGGTGACAGTGCCAGACCCCGTCTCTAAAAAAATAAAAAAAAAACCATTTTTAAAATAGCATCCAGAAACTTAAAGTACTTAAAAATATATTTAACAAGATATGTGCAAGATCTGTACAATGTAAACTACAAAACAACTGAGCAGAATTAGAGAATATTGAAATAAAAGGAAAAATAAATCCTGTTTGTGAATGAAGACTCAGTGTGGTTAAAACACCATTTCTCCCCAAGTTGATTGATTTAGTATGATTGTAATCAAAATTCAAGCAGCTGTTTTTATAGAAACTGAAAAGATGGTCTAAAATTTCTTGGGAAATGTAAATGAATTCTAGAATAACCAAAACATTGTGAGGGGGAAGGCACAAAATTGGAAGACTAACAAACTCTACGTGGCTTCACATTAACCGTGAAGCCACGTGATCAAGGCAGTGTGGAATCAGCATAAGGGTAAACATATAGATTGTTAGGACAAGTAGAGATTGTGGAAGTAGACCCACACATGTGTAGGCAATCGATTTCTGACATGTGCCAAGATAATTCAATGGGGAAAAGACCATCTTTTTTCAATTTATGATGCTAGAACAACTGGGTCTATATATGGGGAAAATGAACCATGGCCCTTACCCCATACACAGAATTAACTCAAAGTGGATCATAGACTTAACTGTAAGAACTCAGACTGTAAAACTCATAGGAGAAAGTTTTTGTGATTTTTGGCTTAGGTAAAGATTTCATAGATCACACAAAGCCTGAGCCATAAAAAGAATATTGATCAATCGAACCTCAAAAGTGAAAACTTCAGCCCTTCAAAAGACACAGTTAAGAAAATGAAAAGGCAAGTTACAGATGGAGAGAAAGTATTTGCAAAACATCTCATAAAAGAGTTCTATCCAGAATATACAAAGAACTGTTAAACTCAGTAAGACTAACAATCTGATTTTTTTTATGACCAAAAGAGATGAGCAGACACTACACCAAAGAAGACATACAGATATTTGTATGCAGAGATGCCCAGCATCATTAGTTATTAGGGAAATGCAAATTAAAGTCACAGTGATATTCCACTACGTGCCCAGAAGAACAACTAAAATTAAAAGGACTGACACTACCGTGTGTTGGCAGGGATGTGGAGCAGTTTGAGCTCTTAATACATAGCTGGTGAGAATGCAAAATCATGCAGCCACTTTGAAAGACAGTTTGGCAATTTCTTATAAATTTGAACATAAACAAGGCAGGCATTTCTTTGGGGAATCTGATGTCAGAATTTTTAAGTTCTTTCTTCTTGGACTAATCATATTCCCCAGAGAAAACTCAACCAGTCTCCTGCCTAGAAGATAAAGGGCAGGCAGAGTTTTCCAGGAGCCAAGCAGGACAAAGCTAGAGGGGGCTCAGTATTCTTTATATTCCACCCTGCTTAGTCCCCTGTTATCAGTGTAGCATCCTTGCCCTCAGTCATGCCTAGTTAGCGCGCCTCAGCTTAGAGACGCTTCTATTCTGCTCAGAGAAGAGAGCTCAGATTTCTCTTCTAGGTCTGGTTTCAGACAGGACTAGGCACCTGACTGAACAAGTCCTTGTGTTTGCCCCACCTCCATTCCTCTTACCAGAAGTACTGGTGCCACCGATTCCCCAGGCTTCGAGGGATTCTGCAGTATAAACCAGATTGCTGCTCAGCTTTCTCCACTTTAGTCTTAGGACTGAGTTTTTTACGTTTAAGTCATTTACCACTGATCCATTTGCCTCCAGATTCCAAAATTTTGTTGTTGCCACTTCTCTTTTTTTCCCATTCATATGAGTTTATGTTAAAAAAAAAAAAAAAAGTGCTGGTTTAAGCAGTGAATTGAATGGGTGTAATTAATTCACCATCTTTTCCTGGAGGTCAGACAGCTATAACGGTTAGGAAATTTTGACTTCCCCAAAGTTCTCTTTCTCTGTTGCTTCACCAGCTGGTTCTAGTCTTGCCCATGAGACACACACGGTGACCTTTAGAAAATTGAAGGCAGCCACTTAGTCCCCCACTCAGTCTTTTCCACAAGCCAAACATTCGCAGTTTCTTCAACAGTTTTCTCTAACTTCCTTCGTGGAGACTTAATGCGATAGGAGAATTTCTGCTCATATTTGTGAAGGCATTCAACTCCTCCTCCTCTATCATTTATATCAAGCAAAACTTAGGAATCAGAGAGAAATATGACAGAGAAAAATCAGACGACATCCTGTATAACCCTCAGTAGTTAGGAGGCCTAAATTTGTTTTCGGTCCATCATCACCTTTTCTAACTTTCTAGCCAAGTTTTTACTCTGAGGACTGTCATTCCCAGAGCTTGGTTTAATTGTGAACTTTTCACCGAGCTGATTCATACCAAAGCCCTATTCACTCTTGCAGACTGCATCCTCTTTTCTGTGCAAGGGTGATAATTTTTGTCTATATTTATCTTCTGGCTCAGTCAAACCTAGAATAGCAGAGAACAAGCTAAAGGTGTATAAAGGGCAAGGTAGTTATTTTTGCGATTTCCCCATTATCATGTTGATGATCAAATGTTTGACAATAAGAAAATGTTCTTTAAAAACCATTTTAGAAAGTAGATGCTTAAAATTCAGACTTTTCCTTTTGAATTGTATGTTCAAATTTTATTAGCATGTGTTTTTTGTTTTTAGGATGTACAGATATATTCTGCTATATTTTGTTTTTTGAGCTTGCTAGGCCTTCTCCTTCCTTGTTGGGGTGTCTATCCTGCCAGTTCCTCAGGAGTCGATATATTGGTGTGGAAAAAGCACTCGAATAGCAGAACTAGCTAAGTCCATTTTTAGGCAATATATGTGACCTTTTGTAAGTGGTTTTCCTTCTCCAGTCCCTCATATCCTCATCAGTAGGTCACAGAGATTGGACAAGAAAACCTCAAAAGATCCCCTTATAATTCTCATTCCATGATTTTATGAATGTGAGAAGTCCTAGACCCACAGGGAATACTCATTCTCTTTATCCTGTGTTGATACCTCTCTGCTTTGAACCTTCCAACTCTATGTTTGCTGATGGAATGTACTTGGACATTCAACATAAACTACCTCATGTCATTACTGAATTGCTTCATGTACACATGTCCCATCGCATAAGTAGCAGGGATACTACCTTCTCTGATGTTTGGTTCCTCCCCAGTGCTGTGAGTAAAGGAAGGACTCAGCCTCAGGAGCTTTGTCTTGGGAGTCTAGCAAATCAGTTTTTCTTTGTAAAGATTGCAGGGTATTCCACATTATGGCTCTATCATCACATATGTTTTTTAAAACAGGGTCTCCTTCTGTCACCCAGGCCAGAGTGCAGTGGCATGATCACAGCTCACTGCAACCTCCAATTCTTGGACTTAAGTGATCCTCCTGCCTCAGCCTCCCAAGTAGCTGGGATACAGGTGCATGCTGCCATGCCCAACGAATTTTTTATTTTTTGTAGAGATGGGGTCTTGCTAAGTTGCCCAGGCTGGTCTTAAACTCCTAGCCTTCCAGAATGCTGGAAATACAGATGTGAGCCATCACGTCCGGCCTCAGTCACCATTTAATGAATCCCCTGTGGATGATGATTTAGGATGTTTCAGGTTTTCCCCTTTTGGGAACAATATTTTAATGAATGTCTACATATATGTATTTACTCTCTCTTATGAATATGCTGTAGGGTTAATCCCTAGAAGTAGAATTACTGTCAAAAAGTGGAAATAGGCTGGGCCCAGTGGCTCACGCCCTCACTCCTAGCATTTTTGGGAGGCTGAGGAGGGAAGATTACTTAAGGACAGGAGTTCGAGACCAATCTGGGCAAAATAGCGAGGTCCCATCTCTTCAAAGAAATTTTTAAAATTCGCCTGATGTGGCAGTACGTGCTGCAGGCCCAGCTACTAGGGAGGCTGAGGCAGGAGATCGCTTGAGCCCAGGAGTTTGAGGCTGCAATGAGCTATGATTGGACCACTGTACTTCAGCCTGGGCTATAAGGGAGACCCTGTCTCTTAAAAAATGTATATATTTTGTATTCTAATATCTATTGCCAAAACGTAAAGATTTTGGCAAAATGGAAAGCAAGTCCGGATGCCAGTCCTTGTTATGTGACCTTTGAGTAAGTTACTTAACCTCTTTAAGCCTCTGTTCACTCATATGTAAATGAGAAAAATACACTGTTCTACCTCATAAGATTGTAGTGAGCTCTGGCTGTCATAAGCTCTGGTATACAGCAAACACTTACTAACTGTTGTTTGACTTCGTCCTTAATCTATAATGATAGTAGATCACTGTTACAGAAATGTACCTTAGCATTTTCTTTTTCTTTTCTATTTTTCAGCTATGACTCAAGACATGAGATAAAGGAAATCTACTTTTGAAACATAAGAGAACTTTTCCCCTTGGTTGGGTTCTTCAACACAGCCAATGAAAATAGAGCACTGTCTTTCTTTTCACTAATATATCGCTGTTGTTTCCAAGAAAGAACGAGAGACAATCCTAGACTTCCACCATAATGCAGAGTTACGTGTAGACATAATTGACACACATGATGTTCACACAGTGACTGCCATGAAGATACAAAGTGGTATTGTTTACATTATTAGAAAATTATTAGTTCTCCAATGGCAATAACCCATTTATGAGAGAGTTTTAGCCCACTGGAATAGACAGGGACCACGTCCTGTGGGAGGCATATTAGCATAGCGCTGATATTGGATGCACATTCTTGCAGTGGTAATTCATCCCTAATAGCATCATAAAGCAGGTGCTTAGGTGCTTTGCTTTTCCTCCCAAAACAAACAGGTGAGTGAGCACCACCGAGAGCCAGGCAGCTCCGAGTGACAGTGTGGTGCTAGCAGCTTGTTTTTCAATAGAACAGGGTAACAGTTCATTATGCAGTCTTCCTTCACAGAGGCATTAATTTTGGAAGGAAGCTGACAGGTCATGGGTCAAGTCTCAGTGACATTGCCCTTCCTTTGATGGCAGTATACACTTTTTGCATTTTAATTATTTCTGAGATGCAGTATATTTAAAACTAGTCTCTCCCTGCTAACAAAAAGGTGAATCTAGTTTACTTTGAGCATTAGAATTTGCTCTTCTGGAATTCTGTACTCCAGTTACTTAACTTTCCCTTTAGAATACAGGTGGAAAGAAAGAAATAGTAACGATCACTCCAGTTTTTCCCTTGAACAAGATGGTTCTTCCCAGATTGTGCTTTTTTTTTTTTTTTTTTAGACGTGGGCAGGGTGGGTGGGGGGGAGAGCAGCGTTCAACTTTGTTTGACTGCCTGCCCCTGTTCTTTGCTGTGACCTGGGAAGCATGCAGTGGGTGGCCTTCTTTCACGTCTTTAGGGCAGTAAGAGACTCACGCATTGCACTTCTGCTGCGTCGGGACCACACGGCTGTGAGCAGGGCTGCCCAGGTGGCAAGCACACTCCGCTGGCCACGTGGTGCTAATGCTTCCTCGACGCACGTGGCTATTTGAGAGGAAAGGAAGTTCTCTTAGGTGTTACTGCTTTTGCTCAGACTTTGCAAAAAAGAAAAAACTATATATATAAAAATATATATAATTATTAATCCTGTTTGTCCTTGAGAAAGTCTTGAATGAATAGAGAATTTATTCCATTGCAATATTTGATCGTATAGAGGCGCGCTGTTCCATCAGCAGAAGCAAAAAGGCTGTGTGTAAGTTTTTGGTACTATGTACCACCTCTTATTCTTCTAAAGCTGAAGTATTCATGTACTTAAACCATATTCTATTTAATTGTGTTTGATTTAAAAATATATATATGAATTATATTTAAAATTGTGTCAACTTTCTGCTTTCAGGGCATTTATGGCTCTTATGTTGAAATATATTGATCTTTCCAGATGTTTCCATTTGCTTTACAAAAACCCCGAACATAAGCCACTGCTGGACTTAGCCTTGTGTTTGGAATGTGTGGTGTAGACCCGAGGTTTTTATTAGGTGTATATGCTGTGATTGATTGGTTCTGTTCTTTTAACAAAATATTTCCATCCATTTCACATTGTTTCAATCTTTAAGTAACAGAAAAGCAATATAAAAGTTATAGAATAAAATGTGGTTTTGGGTGACTCTTGCTGCCTGTGCATGTTTTGGAATGACAATTTCTGTAAGACTCTAGGCTATTTAAACTAATGCTTTCAGTTAAAATAATTTCTAATCATTTCTTTGTATAAATTGTGTGCTTCTGAGCTAAAGATGCCAACAGTTATAAACTTCTTATAAAGAAAAGAATAGCAAGTTTGAGACTCAGCTACTTTTTTCTCCCCTACCTGCTATGAGACACAGAAGCAGAGTGTGGCCTGAAATTATTAGCCGGATTTAACATTTGATCTAGAACAGATCCTTGTACTTACTTTACAATTGAAATTGGATTCATCTAACATTGAGCACCCACAGTGTTCCAGGCTCTGTGCAGTGTACCCACAGAATATTCCCTGGCAGGGTTTTTATAGGTTTAAGGAATCAGTTGAACACCTTTTATCTTTATTATGTTGTTGACATGAACACAAATTGTTTAAAAAGCAAAGGTGTTAGGAAGTGATTCCTTTTGCAACTTGATATGTCTCTATCGTTCCTGTAAGATTCGGTGAAAGTAAAAAGTAGATGTCAACCAAATGCAGTGAAGAGCAATAAAATAGCAACTTTTTGTAACTTTTTCTACTTGGGTTTCAATATTCAGTAGATCTGTATTGAAAACTTTATATAAGTAGTTTACAGTACTGGAACTTTGACTAGTCATAGGAATTTGGAAGGGAAGGTCATTCTGAATTGTAGAAAATTACAAACTAATTTGCTGTTGTGCTTAAGTCCTAAGAGATCATAAGCACCTGATGAAATGACTGACCTTTCTCCAGTGACACTGGGTACCTACCCGACTCACAGTGACTCCTCTGTCCCCACTCCTACAGGTGTGAGGGCCACATCTTCTCACAATGACCTTTTTTCTCTCTCTCTCCTCCCCCTTCCCCACATACCAGTTGATTGGACCAGGGTTGAACTCCTGATCCAAACAGGCCTAAGATAATTCTTTATCTTAAGAATTTTGCACAGGGAAGGAAAGGTATGGGTCACCATCCGGGGTGGTGGCTTAGATGGCATGCTTACAAAGTCAGGAGACAGCACTGCAAGGACAAGCAGAGGCATGTGGGCCTGAGGGAGCAGCTGCCTTGGTGATAACCCTGAGGACTTCCCTGGTTTCTGCGTCTAGTCTTGCATCCTTGCTTTGGGCTTCGTTGATCTCTCAGGTATCCTTAGAATAAATTTTGATTTTTAAAAATCAGTCTGAAGTGAGTATTACATGCAACCTTGACTAAAATACCGCCAGACTACTCTAATTCCTAATGAGCATGTGTGCTCACCATGTCTGCAAAGTACTTCTGAGTTCTGGAGAAGAACTTTTCTTTAGTAAACCTTCCTTGGCCCTCTTGTGTGTTCTCTCCAAATGGAATCCTAACCTCATGGAGCTAAGAGACACCTGTTTGTTTTTATGTAATGCCTCGGAGTTACTCAGGACCAGAACCTTTTCACGCTAACTGCCATCTTTCCAAAGAATAAATTATAATCCCCACTTTTGGCAATTACAATAAACCAGAAATGGAAGGCATTTCAGCTAATGAGTAACTGATACAAGCTTAAAATGGGTAGGAAGGATAACTTTTACAAAATTTGTGAATACTGACTGCTTCTATGTAGTAAGCAAGGTTTCTGGACTTTGGCTGGAGCCATGGAGCGAGGAGCAAAACCCTTTAGGGGTACAGCTTGGGTGGCCCATGCTCACAGTTAGCCTGTGAGGCCCTTTACCAGGGGACACTGGGCCCTGAGAAAGCCCCTCTGCTTGGGCAGGACCGGGAATGGCGCAGAGTAGGGGATGGCGCCATGGACTCTGCAGGCAGAGGTGGCTGCGAGGGCACTGGAAGGAAGAGTAAGAGTGTGGGCAGAGGCCCCAAGGGCGTTCGTGTTGGGGGCGCGGTTCTGCCGTCTGCCTGCCTGGCACGCAGGAGAGTGAGTATTCGCGCTTTAGTAATTCTGCGTGAACAGTGTTCCTCGGTCTGCTCCTTTCAAACCATCTGCTCTGGCACATGTAGAGTGTCACAGAACTCACCTGGGCACATTGGACCCCTCCTAAGGGTGGTAGTGCACCCCCACCCCATACCACCAGGACACCTGTGGGACTGCGTCCTGGCTGTGGACGAGGAGCCTAGAAAGGGGTCTAAGTGCAGCTTGAAGGGAGCTGGGATTTGCCGAGAAGCCAATGAGAGATGAGGACTGTGACATCTGCGGCAGGTCCCCCAGCTTCAGAGACCCGAGTCCCCGCCTCGAGTGTGCCTTCAGACTCCTTCAGACTTCGGGAAGTGAGCCGGCCTCTCCCGCGCCGCAGCGGGACCCCACGGACCGTGCGACTTGGGCCTTCAGGCTGAGCGTAGCTCTGAGTAGCAGGCCCAGCCTCACGTGCTTACCAGCCCGCAGGCTCCACCCAGACCCTAGTTTTCCTCATTTTGGCAAAGAGCAGTCTTTGTTCCTTCTAATTACAGAACTTCCGGTTTAGTAAATGCTCACCTGTTCGCGCCAGTCACTGTTCGCAATGCAGGGACACAGGAAAGAATAAGACAAATTTCCAGGCCCTTTGGAGCTTGCATTCTGCTGAGGAGGAGACCGGAGGTTGGAATAGCATCTGAAATGTGTGCTGGCATATTTGACTCAAGATGGCCTTTAAAAGCCCACGATTTAACGCCCTTTCCCCCCCAGTGGCCTACTAGAAGTCGTTAGACTCCTGCTGGACCTACAGAGAGAGGGAAGCCTGAAGAGGGGTCACCCTTCCCCGAGTTGCTGTGTCATTCCATTTACTTGCTGCAAGATTAGAAGTTGGGGCACTTAGGTGTTGAGCACCCAGTTGACAAGGTGTCAGCATCGTGATACCTGAGGCCGTCAAGGCAAGTCTCTTTGAACAGGGTATGGCATAGAAGAGGTTATGGGATCAGTCTCAGCCCCTCTGCAGAGCTTTGGGACATGGGAATTCTTAGAAACAAGAAGACTAGTGTAGAATTATAATACATGCATGTGATATGAGATCATGACCTTGGAAAAATCTAGCTAGCTATTGAGCTAATTCCACGAAGTGATCAGCTCCTTCTGAGCTCTACTTCAATGATACCAATGACCAGCATTATGAGTAAACTTACCATGTGCCAGGCACTGTTCCACTTGATCCTTATGATAATCTTGTAAGTACTTATTTTTTTCTCTTATAAATGAAGAGACTGAGGCTTAAGAGGTAAAGGAATGTTTCTAGGGCCTCATGGCCAGGGAAGGCTGCCCTCTTGCCCACCACTCTGCTGTACCCCAAACAGTCGTCTGTGCGTCCTTCTCCCTCTTGCTGCTACTGACACTCACTGCAGGCAAGTACTGCAGATACCAGAGGCTTTAGAGAAACTTAGGGGGTTGTGGCTTTAAAATTGAAAACGTCTCATCCATGACCTTAAAGCAGTGGTCCTTCAGCTTTCTCATCCATCGGGATCCCCTGGAGGACTTAGGAAAACATAGGTCTTTGGGCCTAACCTCCCGAATTTCTCATTTGATAGGTCTGGGTGGAGCCCAAAGAATTTGCATTTTAACGAATTACCAGGTGCGGCTGCTCTAGAGACCACTTTTGAGAATCACTGCCTTAAAATCTTTCCTGTGAATTGAGACACAGGTATTTTCATTCCCATATATTGGGAATGGCCATGCTACACAGATATGTAATTTGAAACCTATTACTCATGACTCAAACAAGCACATAAATCCTTTATTAGCATTCAGATGTTTATTCAAAGCCGAGGACACGCAAGCGCCAACCCACTTTCTCAATCCCTGAGGGCCCGGGCAGGTCTGAGGCCGCCAAGGCGAGTCTCATACTGGGGGAGGCTTGGAAGAGGCCACAGACCTGCCACAGCGCCTCAGTCACCCGCTCCACAGCCCCAGCGCCTGTGCTGGGGACGGCGGCCCTAACACAGTCCTCCGGGCTGAGACTGTTGGAATCGCACCCAAGGCCCAGGTGGGATCTTTTGCACAAATCCTCTCTGGTCCATTTCCTTTCAGTTTGTCCCCAAGTCCTTGGTGCAGCTGCCCCTGCTGACCTTTTTTTTCAAGTCCCTCCCATAGGACGCTGGTACCTCATTCTTCCTTTCTTACCCTCTTCATCTTCTCCTCCCTCTGTTTCTTCATCAGGCACATACTTCCTGAGGGCCTGTGACATGCCTGTTCTAGTTGCTGGGGATTCAGCAGTACCAGGGTGAACACTGCCTGCCCTCCTTGCAGTCTGGGCGCCTGACTCCCCTCCCCCGTCGCCGTGGTCCCCGAGCACCCTCTCCTGGCCAGTGCCGTGTCCATGGTCTTGCTCCTTGTCCTCATTCACACCCTTGCCACCTGGGAGACTGTCCTCAGGCCTCTGCTGTCTGTCAGCCTCTGCTCCTGGCTATTTCTCCAAGTCTGCGATACACCACTCCCCACTTTCTACACTCTACACTCTGCCATTCCCACCCCAGGAAACGTCACTGTTCATGATGATCAGCCCAACAAGTCGGCCTGCAACCCTCTGGCCTGTTCTGTTCCCAAGAATGGTATTTCAGTCCTCAGTCACACCCGGACCCAAATCTTGTCGTCTCCTGCAACTGCACTGCCTCCGGTTTCTCCTCACATGCTGTAGCCCACAACAACTCCGAACAGTGCAAGTTCTGTGTGGTTAGAGACTCCTACTGGAGTGGGTTAAAGTGGGGAGGGAAGAAACGTAGTCACCATTCCAGGAACACGCCCTCGCTATTACGAGAATTAGGTTTTGGAAATCCGCCTTTCAAAGAGCAATTTCAAAAGCCTCAGTAAGTGGTTTTGTTGTGAGGATTACAAACATACACGTACATGATAAATTGGGGGTGGGAGAGGATGGTTTTAACGTGGTGACTTGTTAACGTGGGGTCAGATTTTCCAGTGAAGGTGTCAGACATGTATTTGAAAAGCGCTGTGCGACAGACAGCTGACACACGAGGGAAGGAAACACACTTGAAGAAACTGGCTCCAGACATCGTGAAGACATTGATGCATGTAGAGAGTGAATAAAATTGTTACTTGAAATATGAGAATGGGAAAAAAGCAATATTTTGTATTAATGTATAATATATAATGTTATTTTAAATATGCATGTGTAACTAAAGTAATAAATTAGATATTATAACGAGATATCTGACTATTTCACTGATATTATAAGTTTAAATACTCTGATACCTTAATTTAAAAATGTTTTTCATTAGGAAAATAGGGATTTGCCTTAGATGTAGGATCACCTGTATGTTTAATGAACTCCCTGTTGTCTGCTGAATAAAGTCCAAATTCTGTATTTAGCATTTATGGCCCTGACTGACCCAGCCTCCCAGATCCTGGAACACGAGACCTTAAACTACGCATCTCCCGCTCCCTCTTCAGTGGGCTTCGGACCTCAGAGCTGGTGCCTTTGCTCAAGCAATGCCCACAATTTGAAATGTGCTGCCTACACTCTGCCTAAAGACATCCTTGCAGACTGGCTCACTTCCTCCTCCATCCCTCCTCCCAGAACCTCCTTCGATGCCCAGTCTAGCTGATACCCCCTGAGCTGTCCTCACACGGTATCCAGTCTGGCATCCTTGAGAGTCAGTTCTGGGCATGTCTGCTCGACCAGATGTCAGTGAGCTCTTCCCAGGAAAGGCTTGTGTTTGACCCCAGGGAGCATGACCCAGGAGATGCCGGGGGAAGAAAAATGTTTGCTCTAAATGAACCAGGCCCAGCTAATAGGTTTCCTGGGCCCATCTGCCCAGGCTCTGAACTAAGCCTTCCTATGCCTTAGGGCCTGACAGACGCCCTATTCACTTCTATTAAATAGAAAGAGGCTGACATGGAGATGTCCTTGTCTTGCACCGATCCAGCAGTTCACAAGGCATCATGTCCTGGTGCCCAGGTGTCCCAAGACACTTTCTGGAGGTCTGCAAGGCCAAACTGCTTTCATAACGGCACTAAGATGTGGATTGCCTTTGTCGCCGTGTGAAGATTTACACTGATGATGTAAAACCTACAGTGGGTGAAACTTATGGCACCTCAGCAGGAATCCGGGCAGTGACACTGAACTGTGCCACTCCCTACTGTATTCCTCACCACCACACACTCACCATTAAAAAAAAAAGCCAGTTTCCCATAAGAACGTCCTTGGTGGAGCAGTAACAATAATGTATTAAATATCAACCCTCAAGTACACGTTATTTAATATCACGTGCGACAACATGGGAAGTCCCCATAAAGCACTTCTGCGTACCGAAGTACGATGGTGTCTCGGGTTGTCCAAGTTGTGCGCAGACTTAGCCACCGTTTGCATGGAACACCATTTTTACTGGAAAGAACAACTGACCAACTGGCTATTCAGCCTTTGGTATTAAAAGACATTTTCTTGGATTTGAATGAAGTAAGTCTGTCATGTCAAGAAAAATATTGCTGTTCATTGCCAAGGATAACATTTGAGGTTTCGGGATAGGCAAGGTGGCTCACACCTGTAGTCCTAGCACACTGGGAGGCCGAGGCAGGAGGCTTGTTTGAGCTCAGGAGTTTGAGACCAGCCTGCGCAAGAGAGAGACCTTGTCTCTACTAAAAGTATAAAACAATTAGCCAGGCGTTATGGTGTGTGCCTGTAGTCCCAGCTACTCCGGAGGCTGAGGCAGGAGGATCGCTTCAACCCAGAAGTTCGAGGCTGCAGTGATGACGCCACTGCACTCCAGCCCAAGCAACAGAGAGAGACCCTGTCTCAAACAAACAAAAATTCTGAAGCTTGTCCAAAAAAGAAGACCTATGGATTGAAGATGGACAAAAATTAATGAAATTATGCCAACTAATTAAATGATGGTCATTCCAATAAATTATTTTATATATTCTTGATAATGGTGTTGAATATTTTTAAAAATCTCTAGCATTATTATAAGAATTAAGAGAAGACTCGGAACCATGAAAAATATTAATATTGAAACATTCTTAATGTATTAAGAATACTAGTCATCTCATGACTTTAAATTTAAAGAAGTCCTGAGAAGACGGTGATCTAGCTCCCTATTGTTAAATCAGCATTCAGACAGAGCCCTCATTGAACTAGTGAGAGCCACATGAGACAAATGATCACCTAACAGTTTCAAAATGTTAATCAATTATTTAGGAATTATCAAATTAATTTAATAAATAGTCCTACATCTTATATGAGTTGGTAGGAAGCTTTATGGTATGTTTTTATTTAGTTTATTCAGAGAATAAAATAGAATGTCAAAATGTATTTATATGTTAGCACATAATACTGTTAAATGTGTCCTACACTGTTTATATTAAATATTTTTAACATCCCAAATAAAAGAAAGATTTGGTCCCTGTCCTCAAGGATGAAAATTGTTTCGGTAATCTATTTCTGTATTGTAAAACTCGGTTATTTAAAACAAGAACCATTTTTTAAAAATTGTTCACAATTCTGTAGGTCAGGAATTTGGGCAGGGCCATCAGGGATGGCTCATCTGTGCCCCACATGGTATTGCTTGTGGTGTCCCACCTGGGGCTGGAGGACCCAAGAGCCTCACGGAAATATTCAATGCCTCTCCCAGGTCACTGGGGCTGGCTGTGAGTGCCAGACCTCTTCTTATGGGGTGGGCTAGAGTCACTCGTACATCTGGAAACTCAGTTCCCCACTCACAGAACCCCTCACCCCCATCCAGTCAGACACCCCAAAGGGTAACTACTCCAACTTCTGGCTTTAGTTGTGTCTGGTCTGTGCCTGGCTTCTTTTACTCAGCATTACGGATATGAGAGTCACCCACATGGTTGCCCGTGTGTCCTTCACTCCTTGTTGTTGTTATTCAGTATCACGTGGTGTGTATAAACCACAGTTCACTGAACCATTCCACCGGGGGTAAGAATTTAGGTAGAGCCAACTTTACACCTACTGCAAATAGCACTGCTATGAACACTCTAGGACATGGATTTTGGTGAACATACGTTTACATTTCTGTTTAGCACATACCTAGCAATGGAATTGTGGGGTCATAGACCATGCACATCATCAACATTGACAGATACTAATAAAATGTTTTCCAAAGTGTTTCTACCAATTTACGCCCCCAGCAGCAGAGCATGCAGGTTCTAGTTGCTCCACATTCTCATCGACGCTTGGTATTGTCAGTCTCTTTATCCAGTTAGTGGATGTCACGGTACAGTTTCGACCTTCTCCTGGGAGGTTGGAAGGGGCATTATGTGGCCCAGGGAACCTCCCAAAGGGCTGGTGACAGGGTGAGCAGCCACCTCACCTCTGGAGCTATGAGGAGCAGCACTCAGGGATTGCAACTTCTGGTTGTTCAGAAGGTGATTTGAAAACCAGTCATTCTGTGAAGGAGTAAATGCAAAAACAAAACAAAAATCAGTCAAAACTAATTGGGGGAAGTGGGTGGTGGTTTTGTTCTCTTGGTTCCCTGGAGTCTTGTGGCATCACTGGCCCCTGAATCAGGAGATACAGTTCCCACCCTGATCGCTGATTCCTTCCCACTTCGTTTCTTCCTAAGCTCGTCTTCAAATGAGCCTCAAATGAGCTGAATTCAGACCCAGCTCTCGGTGTACCAGTCATTTCCCAAATGCACCAGCCCCTTCGCAGCTCCGAGAGTTTGCTGCTATCGTCATCATCCTGCCTGGCTGGTCTCTGCCAAAACCCTTCTCATTCTCAAAGGCCCAACTCGAATGTCACCGTCTCTGGAAAGGTCTCCCCAATTCTCCAGCCCTCCCTGTATCTCCTTGAAGCAAGTTGCTTGCACCTGGCATCAGGGCCTTTGCACCTGCTGTCCCCTCTACCTGGAACCCTTTCTTCCCACAGGCCTTGCTCCCTGCCCTCCTCCTCATCTGTTTCACCCCTCTCTTGTTAGCACCTGTCCCCTCCCATTGGAAGGTAAGCTCCCTGAGAGCAAGGATTTGTGTCTGCTGTTTATTGTTCGAGCCCCGTGCCTGGAAAAGCACCTCACACACAGTAAAGGCTCAGTTTGTTGAAGGAATAAATTTCTTCTTCTGATTACCTTGTCACTCGGCCCTGTGGTAGCAGCTATTTCCTCTTCTCTTTACCCAGGAAATGACAAACACTCTGGTCTCTAGGATCACATGCTCTCAGCACCCAGCCAGGCCCATCACACAGTGCTGGAGCCTCCCACTGGCCAGGGTGATCTGCCCAGAGCAGAATGAGATCCTGGCACGGCACAGGGATGGCTTATGCCACAGGTGATGTGACAAGTGGCTTGGCTGAACTGTTGTACTTGCATAGTCTCCCCCAAGGATCACTGCATTTGGACTTGGGCCTTTCCTGTATCTATTTCGGGTAGGGGGTATCCTCAGCAATTTGGGGGGTTGCTTTCTGTTGCTTTTCTGTCATGCAGGGTTGGTATATCTGGTTTTTGTTATTGTTAAATTTTTGTTGCTGTTTTATTTTATTTTTTTTGAGACAGACTAGCCCGGGCTAGAGTGCAGTGGCGTCAACGTAGCTCACAGCAACCTCAAACTCCTGGGCTCAGGCGATCCTCCTGCCTCAGCCTCCCGAGTAGCTGGGACTATAGGTGTGCACCACCACGCCCAGCTAATTCTTTCTATTTTTAGTAGAGACAGGGTCTCGCTCTTGCTCAGGCTGGTCTCGAACTCCTGACCTCAAGTGATCCCCACCCCAGGCTCCCAGAGTGCTGGGATCACAGGCGTGAGCCCCCACGCCAGCCTGTGTTGCTGTTTGCTCCTTCAGATGGCTGCACATAGGAACCCTTTGGTTAACCCACAGCATTCTCCGCAGCTTTGTTAACCAAAATTGCAGAGTCAGTGCTAACTTGCCCCATTCACGTGCTTTGTCTGTCTCTTGTTCCTCTGTTCTTACACCAGAAATTTTTGTAAAAAGAACTAGAACTAGAAGCAATGCCCTGATCTGGACTGAATGAGGGGGTGAGGGCGGCTGCAGGTGGTGCGGGGGGTGGGGGGGGAAAGGAGCCTCAGCAGCTGCCCAGGCAGCACTGGCAATAGCCCCGGGGCTGGAGCAGAGGATGGAGGAGATGAAGGCGGGAAGGTGGTGAGAGGACACCTTGTTTCTTCATTCAACCAATACTTGTGTAATACCTGGATGAGAGAGAAGCTTGGGAGTCGTCCGTGAACATTTAGGAGACAGAGCAGAGAGAGGGGTTGGGACAGTGGAGACAAGGCGAGGAGGACGGACCTTGGGAACACAAACTGGATCTGGTGAGAAAGCGGAGCCATGGAAGCATTTGCTGGGGAGGTATCAGGAATTTTCCCTGATTTTTTAAATTTGTAATATTATCTTTACTTATAATAAAAGCAATAGCAACTCATTGTAGAACATTTTGAAAATACAAGGGACCATCCATTCTTGGCATAGAAACTCATAGTTTCTTGCACAATCTGCTTACAATTTTAGAAAACGAGAGGGAAACTGGTAGTGTGTCTGAGTGCCTGTGGTGTTTTTTTGTACGATTTACTATTTTAAAATTTATTTGTGTATACACTTGTGTAGAGTTTCAAAAAAAAAAGTGTAAATGGTTTATAGGATGCGTGCTGGAGTTGTGTTTTCATACTCTCTTTTTTGTTTATTTTTGTTCTATTTTTGCTCACCTCCCTCTTCCTCCTCTACCAAGAGCCACGTTAATAACCTATTATGGATTTTCCCCATGCAAATGCAATCATATAGAGACATATGAATAGCCAGGCGTGGTGGTGCATGCCTGTAGTCCCAGCTACTTGGGAGGCTGAGGCAGGAGGATCACTCGAGCCCAGGGTTGGAGGTTACAGCGAGCTGTGATCACGCCCCTGTACTCCAGCCTGGATGACAGAGCTAGACCCTGTCTCTAAAATAAATAAATAAACAATTTTTTAAATAAACAATAAATAAAAAAATAGAGACATATGTAGACAGATGTTTATAAACATATATGCAGACAATACCCTTTCCAGATATGTCAGAGTTTTACAAACACAGAATCAGATGATACATGCTTTCCTGCATTTTGTTATTCTCAATTATTGCCTGATGAGATGCCTTCCAGTTAACTTGAAGCAAACCTTTTCCAATGACTGCCTGGTACTTCCTGGTGTGGAGGCACTAGAATATGTTCAACAATTCTCTGTCATTGCCATCGATCGTTGCCTTGTGTGTGCGTGTGTGTGTTGGGGGGGGTCTGCCACTGTGATCTATGCTACATTAAATTTATCCTGTATGAATTGGTGCTTTTAGTTCTTGGGATAGACTCTCAGGTGTGGGATGCTAGGTCTACAAGTACATGACTTTTTCAATGTGATAGATTTTTCCAGATTACCTTCCTAAAATGCTGGCACAGTCTCCATTTCTAACTCTTTAATTTTTACCAGTCTAATGGCAATGAAAAGATATTTCATTTTTCTTTCATGTGCTTTTCCCTAGAAAGTAAGGAGTATGCACATCTTTTCATACATTTGCAAGCCATTTGGATTTGCTCTTTTGTGATTTGCCTGTTTGAATATTTGGCAATGTGTCAGAGCTCTTTGTAGAAATATATTTTATACATGTACACACACATACATACACATTCACACACACACACTTGGTCATTGGACTTGAAAATATTGTTTTTCCAAAGCATTAGCGCAATATTAAACATTAGTGAGGAACCATGAGCAATAGACGCTGTCCATTTGGATGCCACTTTCAGGGTTCTAGATCTGCATTTTGGAGAAACAGGGCCACATTAGAGAAGCATCACAGAAGCTTTTGACATTTTGAATAGGATTTTAAAAACACGAACAACTTTTCCACATGCTGTAAGCAGTTTCAAAAAAATGATTTGCCTTGACTAGTCTACATGGTAATTCCTAAAAGTATTCTTCATTCTCTTTTTTAAAATAATGAATTTATTTATTTCTTCAAGGTGCCAGAAAGTTAATTCAACTTGTAATTAGTAGTTTACCTCTTTAAATACATTTTTCAGCTAGAAAAAAGAAAAGAAAAGATTGTTTTTCCAAATCTATGATTTCCCTTTTGGCTTTCACAACACATTTTTAATTTGCAAAAATGCCTTTCTGTTTTGTTTTGTTTTGTTTCTGTCTTCTGGGTTTCCTGTCTGAGCTGAGAAGTTCTTTTTTTCCTCCCTCTTTTTTGTTTTACATTTAATTTTTTTGAGACAAAGTCTTGCTCTGTCACCCAGGCTGATAGCTCACTGTAACTTCGGACTCCTGGACTCAAGCCATTCTCCTGCCTCAGCCTACCCAGTAGCTAGAACTGCAGGCTTGTGCCACCATGTCTGGCTAAATTTTAAATTTTTTGTTGAGTTGGGATCTTGCTATGTTGCCCAGGCTGGTCTCAAACTCTTGGCCTCAAAGTGATCCTCCGACACTGACCTCCCAAAGTATACATTTATTTTTTAAATCCATCTGAAATTTAGCTTTTCCTAAGGTATAAAAATGAAAACCTACTTCGAAAATTTTCTCTAGTTTTCCTAGGATAATTTATTAAGTGAGGCACCTTTGTTTTGTGACATCTCATTCATTCCTTCAACACACAGCAGTGGTGTTGGGCGCTCTGTCAGGCACTGGGACCATGTCGATGGAGGCACGGATGAGAGGTGTTTCCTGGGAGGGCCACACAGATAGAAGGTTGACACTGAGAGTCAAAGTTCAAATCAACACAAAGCGGCTCACAGGAGAGGTTTTGTGAGATGTCTTGGAGAAATAATATGACTCCCAAATCAGCAAGGCCTTTAAGTTGAGCATAACTTAAGAAAGAGTGTGCTAATCAGAGAGAGGCCGGGAACCTTGGAAGGATGAAAAGGCAGAGTCGAGGAGACGGTCTGGGAGAGCATGGGTTGGTTAAGATTTTAGTCGCGCTGCCACAGCTGATCAGCAGACACCCTGGGCTCTGATTCTGGCTCGCTCAGCACCCCGGAAGCCTTGGCCTCCCAGCTGGCCTCACGGTGCTGAGGCCGTGTGCTGAGCTGCTGTCACAAGCATGCTAGCCCACCAGACAGTTCATTCATTCATTCATTCAACAAGCATGTAGGAGTGAACAAAACTGACCAAGTGCCTGTCCTCCAGGAGCTTATTCTCTAGTGGAGGAAGCAGACCACGAACAGGAAAAATGAATAAAATAGACAGATTGGTAGCTAGTGATAGGTACTAAGGAGAAAACTAAGCCTGGGAAGGGAGGTAGGAAGTATAGAGGGAGGGTACAATTTTAGAAACGGTGACCACAGACAGCCTTACTGAGAGGGTGACATCTGAGTGAAGCCCTGAGGCAGTGAGGGGTGACCCATTAGATAGAGTAAGAACTTCCAAGAGGGAGGGACTGCAAGTGCAGAGCCCAGTGGCTGGATATGTCATCGCAGAGAAAGGAGGCCAGACACTGTAGGGTCTCATAGGCCATTATAAGGACTTTGGCTTTTTCTCTGGGTCAGATGCAAAGCTTTGCAGGGTTTTTAGCAAAGGAACAACATAATCTGGGTTGCTTTTTTTAAAAGAGATTTTATTTGTTAAAGCTGTTTTAGGTTTACAGCAATATTGAGCAGAAAGTACAGGGAGTTCCTATACACTCCCGGCTCACCCCACGCAGCCTCCCCTCTCAGCATCCGCCACCTGAGTGGTTACAGCCGGGGACCTACACCGACATATCCTAATCACCTGAGGCCCCACAGTTTACGTCGGGGCTCATGCTTGCTGTCGTACATTCTGTGGGTTTGGGCAAGTGTCAAAGTTGAGAGAAGTTCCCTCTATTCCTAGTTTGCTGAGTTTTTATCACGAACGGGTGTTGGATTTTGCCAAACGCTTTTTCTGGTTGACTTTCAGAGGTTGAAATTTTCCTCATAAATCAATACGTTGGGCCTTTGGGAACGTGACGAACGTGAACTCCTCTCGGGAGGGAATCTCGAGAAGCCGGTTCCTGGACCTGCCAGGCCGCTCTCGAGAGCGGTGTCCCCTTCAGGAGGACAGGGGGGCGCGGGCCCCTGCCCGCCAACTCGGTGCGGGGCTGGCCTCGGAGCCTGCCTGGGGCCTCCCGTCGTCCCGCTGGTCTCTGCTCCTTCCTCCCTCCGCGGCCCGCGCGCCAGCTTCGGCCGGTGGAGACCTGGGGCAGGGGTCCGGCCGGTCCCCGCCGGGACGGGGTGTACACTTCCTCCTGCGCGGGTGCGGGATCGGACCGGCAGCTCTCACCGCAGAGAGGAGAAGGGGAATCTCGGCTTCCCGGTGTGGGCGATTCGCAACCGGAAGTACTCCCTCGTGTGCGGGACCCTCCCACGAGCATCCGGCGGCCACCGGATCTGCGCTGGCGGGCGGCCCTGAGAGGGACGCCGTTCGGGAGGGTCTCTGTAAGGAGCCAAGGAAAACTAACTCTTCCTCTCTCCTTCGCAAGGCACCAGGACCTGCTGATGATACTCCCGAAAGTTCTCTGTGCGCCGCCACAGCTCAGCGCAGGGGCTGAGCGCCATCGTCGCATTTCGGTGGATGACACAGAGGCCCAGAGCGGTGAGGGAAAGGCCGAGGGGCCCACAGCGAGGATGTGGCACGACGTGGGAGTGAACCTGCCGCCCTGCGAGCGGCACAGAGCAACCAAGGTCCGGCCTCCTCGGCGCGGTGCCGGCGCGAGCCTGACCTGGGGCTCGGAAAGCGGTTCTCACACATTTTCATCTCAGAAATCCTTCACGGGATAAAAAAGTTTTGCGAACATCAAAAAACTTTGGTTTCTGTGGGCTGTAGCTACTGACAGATACTGTATCAGAAATTAAAACAGAGAAATAGTTTTAAGTATTTTACAATTCATTTTAAAAGAATAATAAACCCAGTAATATTAACATAAACGACATATTATGAAAAATAACTATATCCTTCAAAACAAAAAATTGATGAGTATCATTTTTACATTTTTGCAAATTTTTTTAATGTCTGGCTAATAGAAGACAGCTGGATTCTCATATCTGGTTTTGCACTCAATCTGTTTTGATATGTTGTTTTGGTTGAAGTACACGAAGAAAATATGGCCTCACAGATACTTAGTTGGAAAAGGGAGGAGTGTTTTAATAGTCTTATTCTTCGATAATGTACAAATTTGACAAGTGGTTGTTTCCTAAACTTTGTTACAATGTAGAATCTGAACCCTATCAATGAACTTTTCCTGCTCTGTTATATCCAATCTATAGGTGGATCTTCCACTTTGAATAGATCTTTTACTTACACATGTTTTTGTACCTCATTCATTGGTCATTTGGAAAATATTGGGTCACTGGAGTATGCAGATCTTCCAAATGTTAACACATTTTATTTTTTTATTATTATTATTTTTTAATGTAAAGACGGGGTCTCGCTCTTGCTCAGGCTGGTCTCAAACTCCTAAGCTCAAACGATCCACCCGCCTTGGACCTTCCAGAGTGCTAGGATTACAGGCATGAGCCACCATGCCCGGCCAACACATTTTATTATACTGTACAATATTAAAAAATCACATTTGTTAACCAAATCTCATCAGAAATGTCTTTAAGTGTTGGGAAGCGATCAAGTCCAAGTGGTGAAAACCAGTTCTCCAAAATTATAGTTTTTGTTTGAAAACTCAATTTTTATCCTTAGCAATAGACAGTGTTGTTTTTCTTGACATGACAGACTCACTTCATTCAAATTCAAGAAAATGTCTTTTAATACCGAAGACTGAATAGCCAGTTGGTCAGTTGTTCTTTCCAGTAAAAATGGTGTTCCATGCAAACGGTGGCTAAGTCTGCACACAACTTGGACAACCGCACAGGGGCTTTTCCCTGAGACACCATCGTACTTCGGTACGCAGAAGTGCTTTATGGGGACTTCCCATGTTGTCGCACGTGATATTAAATAACATGTACTTGAGGGTTGATATTTAATACATTATTGTTACTGCTCCACCAAGGACGTTCTTATGGGAAATTGGCTTTTTTTTATTAATGGTGAGTGTGTGGTGGTGAGGAATACAGTAGGGAGTGGCACAGTTCAGTGTCACTGCCCGGATTCCTGCTGAGGTGCCATAAGTTTCACCCACTGTAGGTTTTACATCATCAGTGTAAATCTTCACACGGCGACAAAGGCAATCCACATCTTAGTGCCGTTAAGAAAGCAGTTTAGACGTCACAGAATCCTGAAAGTGTCTTGGAGAACTGCAGGAGTCCTCATAGTCCACACTTTGAGAAACGTTGAATTCATCTATCAGCTTTGACAATATTCTTGAAAAGGTAAAGGAAGTGTTGACTTTTCTATTACGATATCACTTATTAAATTGAAACTCTTAAAAAATTTTTAATTTATTATTTATTTATTCACTTCCCATTTTACACTTTTCATTGAACTCTATAAATCAGGGGTGATTGCATTTTTCAACTGCTTGTCATTCCAGGACAGAAGGTGCCTATCAAGGCCCAAGTCATCATTCAATTGTCATTATTTCAATCCCAGCTTTCAGATATTTTATTTCATTCTCCCTTCAGTTTATTTGATATATGGTAGTGAATATAAAATTTAACAAAGAAAGATTTAAAGTAATTTACTTGATTTACAATGTGTTGCATCTTTGAGAGATAATTGAACACAGCGACTAAGTACCAAATTTAAAAGTCAAAAAAGTCTCTAAATATTTCGCCAAAATGCTAGAGTTTCTCCTTAGCATTTAACACTGACACCATCTGTACAAAATCCGGTAAAGTTTTCACATGCATATTTCTTATGGAAACCCATGTTTCTTGAGCACTGACTATCAAATTTAATATATACTTTCAGATATTGTTCCCACTAGCTCCACATAATCCACAAGACTCACGAAACAATCTTCAAAGTCTTAACACTTGCATCCTAAGTATATTATTAAAATAATTTTATGTGAAATTTTGAATATGGCATTGATTATGGTAGAAAGTTACAGCCTGACTCTTAAGTTTTCCCAAAGGCTGTAGTCACCTTGGAGACGCGCTGTCCAGACACCACCTGCTGCCCCCGTTGGGGAAGGACAGTGGTCTTGCAGGGGTCGCTCCTCAGGGCCTCAGCAACAAAGAGCAGTCTCACGGCTCCCATCAGGTGGCTGAGTGAGGAGGGACATTTTGACTCAATGTGGGACAACTCTTACGTTTTGTCCCGGAGCTTTCCGCTGGGGAGGCCCAGGCTGGGCCAAGCCTGCATCCCAGTTCTTCTCCTTCTGTCCAATTCTGCTTCCACCCTCCCTGCTTTTTTCCCTGCTGTTAATCTCCAATAATCATCTTGCACCCCAACTCCAGGACAGCACCTGTTTCCAGAGAACCCAACCTGGGACAGAGGTTTTGTCATTTCGGTAGGTCTTTGTTTTATGCCAGCAAGCACAAATCTAGATTGCAATGATACCTCTATATCGGTCTTACTCTTTTTTGAAGTTCTAATATCTCCATCATGGCTGAAAAATGCTCTATTTTTTTTAAACCATACAGTTGATTCTATTTAAACTTTTTTTTTTTTTTTATGAGACAGAATCTCACTCTGTTGCCTGGGCTAGAGTGAGTGCCATGGCGTCATCCTAGCTCACGGCAACCTCAAACTCTTGGGCTCAAGTGATCCTCCTGCCTCAGCCTCCCGAGTAGCCAGGACTTCAGGCACATGCCATCATGCCCGGCTAATTTTTCTATTTTTAGTAGAAACAGGGTCTTGCTCTTGCTCAGGCTGGTCACGAACTCCTGACCTCAAGCGATCCTCCCAGCTCGGCTTCCCAGAGTGCTAGGATTACAGGCGTGACCCACTGCCCCTAGCCCTGTTTAAATTTTTGAGGAGCTTCCAGGTAGTGGAACACGTGAAGGGTTCCTGGAGGGTGGCCCACCTGGAGAGGACAGGGAAGCTCCGTGCCCCTTCCCATGCACCTCACCCTATGCGCCTCATCATCTGGGACACACGCTTAGCAGAGCCCAGATGAGGAAGTAAGAGGTGTGGACAAGAGTGCAGGGAACAGAATTGTGGAACCCAGCCACTTCTTGATTCCCTTTCATTACCTTTTTGGACACTGACCTTATCAGAAGGGCTGGGAATAGGGTTGGCAGGACCCGTAGCACCTTCCGGGATAAGATCCCAACTTAACTTCCCCGCACCATCTCCCACGTTCCATCCCAACCCCTGCAACCGTGCACTCTATATTTCAGTCATGCTGAACTGCCCCCTGGTTCCCAAATACGTCATGTTTTTGAACCCACTCCTTCCACCCACCTTCCTTACCTGGCAGGCTCTGATTCATCTTTCAAGATTCCTCTTCAAAGTGACCTTCTTCTGGAAAACTTTCCAACCCTAAGCCAAGTTAGTTGCATCTTCTGCTCTTCCATAGTACCCAGTACCTGCTTCGACTGTGGAATTTAGCAGACTGGAATTATTAGTTTACGCTCTCACTCTCCCTAGTATCCCAGAGAGGGCAAGGACTTCATCTCAGACACTTGTACCCTCCAGTCCAAGAATTCTCAACAGCAACAATATTGACATATGGGCTGGAAAATTCTTTGTCATGGGGGATTATTCTGTGCAGTGTAGAATGTTTAGCAGCATCCCTAGTCTCTACCCACTAAATGCCAGTAGCAACCTACCCCCAGCATAACAATTTAAAAATGTCTCTTGTAAGCTATAGTTCTGCTTTTCAAAAAAGAAAAATAATAAAAATGTCTTCAGGCTGGGTGCAGTGGTTCACACCTGTAATCCCAGCACTTTGGGAGGATCGTTAAGGCTCGGAGTTGGAGACTAGCCTGGGCAACATAGCAAGATCCCATCTCTACAAAAAAATCAAATAAAGAAATTAGCTGGGCATGGTGTCCCATGCCTATAGTCCTTGCTCCTTGGGAGGCTGAGGCAGGAGGATCACCTGAGCCCAGGAGTTCAAGGCTGCAGTTAGCTATGATCGTGCCACTGCACTCCAGCCTGGGCAACAGAGACCCTGTCCCTAAAAAAAGTTTTCAGACGTTGCTCAATGCCTCCTAGGGGACAAAATTGTCCCAGGTTGAGAACCACTGCCATATCCCTAACAGAGAGCCTGATATATTCAAGGTGTTTAATGTATATTTGCTGAATTAATAAAATTGAAAACGATTTTCATTTGATTGTCTCATCAATAAAATATTCTTAAAATATTTTAATATTTCAGATACTTTATGTGGGAAATAGACTCATGATGTTCTT
>NW_012149230.1:3388189-3422853 GCF_000956105.1 Propithecus coquereli | reverse complement strand
TATTCAACTATAGGGCAAGGCCTTAGTAATTTATACTAACAAAGTGATATATTGACATATTATCAAATCTCATTTAAACAAAAGCCTTACTTTAAAAATTTTTAAGTGCTTAAATTGTTAAAAAACCCTTTTGGGAATAGATTTTGCAATAAATAAAATGCCTTTACAATGAAAAGCAAATTGGAATTATTTTACTACAATGTGGAAGGGAAGATTAGGTCAAAATGCTTTATTGTTTAGTGTTATTATTGCAGGAACAAAGGAAATTATAATAAATGATGGTCACGTTAAAGCCTTGGGAATAAAAATATATCCAGTGGACTTACCTACAGTGTCTGTAAATTGATTGGGTGGCATGGAAACATATAATTGCATCACAGGAATGATTTGTATTTGCATTTTTACATGACAGTATGTTTCTACTTGAAGATATGAGGAAGATGCATTGAAGATCTGTATTTTATCTGTTAAATAATTATTAACATTAGTAACAATTAACATGTTCAATAGTTTTTAATTTCTTAAAATATTTTAATATTTCAGATACTTTATGTGGGAAATAGACTCATGATGTTCTTTGAACTTTATTTCAGTGATGTTTGTAAATATTCTTTATTTCAACCACTAGCATTAACATAACATTATTACCATTCCTATGGAATACGTAGTTAGCATGGTTAACTTTTAATGATACAAGTTTTGAGCACCATTTTGATCCAACAGTTATGGCAATAGCAAAAATAAGCCAATCATATTTTTGGGTAAAATAATCAAATTGTTTTTCATTTTAGAAATGCAAACTTTATACTGATTCTTGCATTACATAAAAAGATGCTCCCTGCTGCTACTTTTGCATTTTATCAGGAGATTCCTATGTTGAAGTTTATTACTGATTTTGCCTCAGAAAATTTATGTTTATGATTCAGAAGATTTGTGATATGATATTTCTTAAAAATTTAAAAAAACATATCAAAAATTCGTCATAACTTCCTTTTATGTGCTTGTTTTCCATATTTTATTGTAAATTCTTGCATGTATAGGTATCAAAGCACTGCACCCTAATTATTCACAAGAATTTCAAAGCATCATCAATGTGATCAAAGTAGAAACAATAGAACCAAAAAGAAGCAATGCCAATGATGTAATTTGAAGATAATAATAAACTGGTGATTCTCCTAAATCTCAGAATGCCTCCCCGCCCAGCAAGAACATTTCTCACATTTATTTTCACAGGAGGCCCTTTCTTATTGGAACATACTATAGCATTCGTCTGATAAACTAATGAGTTTATATTATATATATATATATATATTTTTTTTTTTTTTGAGACAGAATCTCACTGTGTTGCCCAGGCTAGAGTGCCGTGGCGTCAGCCTAGCTCACAGCAACTTCAAACTCCTGGGCTCAAGCGATCCTCCTCCCTCAGCCTCCCGAGTAGCTGGGACTATAGGCATACGCCACCATGCCCGGCTAATTTTTTTTTTCTATGTATTTTTAGTTGTCCAATTAATTTCTTTCTATTTTTAGTAGAGACGGGGTCTCGCTCTTGCTCAGGCTGGTTTCGAACTCCTGAGCTCAAACAATCCACCCGCCTCAGCCTCCCAGAGAGCTAGGATTACAGGCGTGAGCCACCGCATCCGGCCTACAGTGGATTTTTTTTTTGAGACAGAGTCTTGCTCTATCCCCCCTGGTAGAGTGCTGTGGCGTCATCATAGCTCACAGCAACGTCAAACTCCTGGGCTCTAGCGATCCTCCTGCCTCAGCCTCCTGAGTAGGTGGGACTGCAGGGATGTATCACTGCGCCCGGCTAATTTTTCTATTTTTTGTAGAGGTGATGTCTCGCTCTTGCTCAGGCTGGTCTTAAACTCAAATGATCCTCCCACCTTGGCTTCCCAGAGTGCTAGGATTACAGACATGAGTCACCATGCCTGGCCTTTATTAGAATTTATATTAGTCTTTAATTTCACCTCTCATTGCAGTTACTATTATTCTGTTTCCCAACTGGTACTGAAACACTTCAGTAGTTTATCACATTTACACACACACACACACACACAGTGCTAATAGGGCAAATTAAGAACCATGAAAATGAATCAAATTGGCAATTCTGAGTGATTTCAGAGGTAAAATAGAAACCCCCCCTTGCTTCCATTCCTGAATGAAGCCTGAATTTGACCTTCACTTCCTGGGGTGCCTATCTAGCCCCTGCTTGTGGGGACTCCCCTCTCGGACACCTGCACCGTGTGTTCGGAGCAGCCGTGGTTGTACGATGTGACCCTGCCTTCCACAGCCCCACTTCCTGGCTCTAGACGGTGGTTCAGTGCCCAACATTTCCCCAGAGTTGGGTAGACCAGAATCCCTTCCTAAGTATTTGGGTTGGTTTCCATTTTTATTGTGGTCTTCTAGAAAGAGAGAGAAAAAACAAAAGAATTTGGGCTGGAGACTGGTGCTATCACTGCTTATCCTACAGCCATGTAGCAGGTGACCTGAAGGAGAAAAGAATGAAGCAGGGGCACAGGTGCAAAGCAGTCTTCTTGGAGTCCCTGGTTCAACTGGCAGTTTGCTTTTGATGCCCCGCCTGGAACTCTGAGAGACACATCTGTATCTTTATCTACATTCTTTATTTTTTACTTTATCACATTCGACATCTCCTACTTGTTACCAACGTAATGCTAACTAAACATTCCCTTAACAAAGCTCTCCCTGCCCCTTCCCTTCTTTTCAGAATGAGCTTCAAGGTCAGAAATCCTTATGTGTGCAAGCTGCACACGCTGCTTTGCACATGGCATGTCCATAGGGCTCAGGCTTGGCCTGTGAATGCAGGACATGACGCGCATCCAAATTAAGTGCCTGTAGGTGGTTTCTTAAAACACCATAATGTCCTAGTGCAGGATGTAATTTTAATAGCATTAAATATAAACATCTCAAAATTGTATGTTAATTACAGTTAGCTTCAATTTCTAGCAGATGCAACCTTGTGAATTTTTGTGACTTTCAGGGGTTATGAATTGTGTCTCATGACAAAAGCACAGAGGCACACATATTGTGTAGAATATGCATCTGCTCAACTGACAAAGGGTTCACTTGTCCTCATGTGGTCAGTGGGGTGACCAGCAGGAAGGTTGGTGTGCTGCTCCCAGAGCATACTGAAGCTCAAAGAAGCGCCACAGTGGATGGACCTCAAAGCCAGCAGCTTTGGCCACCTCTGGGCAGCCGGGGAAGGCTCTCCCTGAGCTCCCTGTGATGTTGGCTGCTGCCAGGTACTGTGTGGGCCGCCAGCCCAGCTCCAGGTGTGTTGTTCCCTTCCCCCATGGCTTTCCTGCTATCCAAGCATTTTACACTTACTGCTTCTGCAAAGAAAGTTTATAGAGAGTGCATTCTCCAGATGTCTGTTAGATAAACTGCCCCATCCCTGGAGCTGGAAAATTTGTTCTCTATTCACCTGAAAACCACCTGGGGAGTGGGCGCTGGTCTGAGGGGGAGGAGTGTTGCCTAAGGCTGGCTTTGATCTCACTTTACTTACTTAACAGATACTTACATAGAGTGCTGTCTGAGCCAGGCAGTGTTTCAAGCACTTTACCCTCTTAACTCATTTAATCCTCTTAACAATCCAATGATGTACTGGCTGCTATTATCCTCAATTTAAAGATAAGGAAACTGAGGCATGGGAAATAAAGTAACTTGTTCAGGGTCCTACAGCCTGTAAGATATATATTTCTGAAGAGCAGTTATTTAGTGAAATTTGTCATATTAATTCCTGTATCCTATTTAAATATTTATATTTAAAGATAGACTGTAGAGAATCTTTCAGTGAGGTGAGGAATCATCTCCAAATAAATTTTCTTTTTTCTTTTGAGACAGGGTTTCGCTCTGTTGCCGTCTGGACTGCAGTGGTGTCATCATAGCTCCTATAACCTCAACTCCTGGGTACAAGTGATCCTCCCGCCTCAGTCTCGTGAGTAGCTGGGACTGCAGCCTGGCCTTACCACACCCAGTTAATTTTTTTATTTTTATTTTTGTAGAGACAGGGTCTTGCCATGTTACCCAGGCTGGTCTTCAACTCTTGGCCTCAAGTGATCCTCCTGGCTTCTGCCTCCCGAAGTGCTAGGATTACCGGCGTGAGCCACCACGCCCTGCCTCCAAGTCAATTTTTGTATATATGTGCACACTTGCTTAACTTGCTGTCAATTTTTGAAGGCTCCAAATTTTCAGTGTCTAACACAATCATCTTGGCCAGATTTTTGAAGGGTAAAATTATGTACAAGAGCACAGTAATGGGAGCAGAAATCACAGGCCCTACATTTCCAGGGCGTTAGGAAGGGGAGTTCTCTCAGAATGTCACAGCTGATTGTCTCAAGGCTGAGGTTCTTAGGGTCCCTGCCCGGCCTTCGGGGATCAGTTTGCAGGGATAGGCGGTGTCATCCAGCGGGTGAGAGCGAGCCTAAAAGCAAATACCGTAAAAAACTGAACATGCACTGAAGCACGGGCCTGGGTTTTCTATGATGTTTTCTAGCATATTGTTTATAAAACGGTTTCATACGACTTCCTTGACGGAAAGTTAACAAATAAGTTCCTCGTCACTTGAACAATTTTAATAATCAGGTAGAAAAGAAAGCTCACTTAAGCCATTTAAGGGAAGCCTGAGGTCAAACTGGCTGGTCACTGACAGTGCCCCAGGAGAGCACTTGAAAACGCATGTAATTCTGGGAAGAGGGTCCTGAGTTGTCACCAGCTTTTCACAGAGGTCAAAGGAACCCCAAAAGGTGCAGAATCCCTGCCCGACACCGTTTCTTTAGAGACCCTGAGAGAGTAAACCCGGAGGAGGGTGGGAGCAGGTAGGCAATTTGGCAGCACGACCTCTGCTTTTAGAGGGCGTGGGCAAAGCCGGGCTGTCGGAGTTGCCCCTTTGCCCTCCCCGGATCCCAGGAGTCTGTCCACGCTGCACTGAGATACCTCCCGGTCGCCTGCAGCTGCACTCCAAGACCAGCTTCTCTGAAGTCCACCTCTCTGCGGACTTGAGCCCGGGGCGTGGTCGGCTTTAATCTGCTCCCAGGCCCAGCGCCGAGGTTGCAGCCGGTAACTAGATATGGCCGGGCCGGATCGCACGGTCCAAGTCTGCCTCAGTGTGTGACCGAGGACTCGCCCCGGCAGCAGGCGGCGCACCCCGAGGAGCGCACTCCTTTTCTCGGCGGAGGGAGCGGGCTCCGCCGCGCCCTGCGGCCTACAAGACCTGCTGACGTCGCGGAGGGCCGGCAGTCGGCGCGGGAGCGGCCGGCGTTACTGTGTGCGTTGGCGCCTCCGCGAGGCGGAGACGCGCGGGGCCCGCGGCCGTGCGGCTTCTAGGGCGGCGGCCGCTGCAGCACCAGCGGCCCAGGCGGAGAGGTCCGAGGCGGCCGAGCAAGCAAGGGATGGGGAGGACCGGGCCCCTCACATCTTCAGGGCGCGCGAGCGGCTCCGGGGGCGCACAGTGACGGCGGCGGCGCTCCTTACCGGGCAGCACCGACACTGCTTCTCCAGAGAGCCCGCGGCCGGCGGCGAGCCGGGCCATGCGGATCGCCCAGGGCCGGGCCAGGCCTCGCTGACCCCGGCTCCGCGCGACGGCCTTCCCCGTTTCCGCTCCGGCCTCTCGGCATGAGAGTCCTCCCGGGCCCGGGGCCGCGGCTGCCCCAGACCCGCCGCCCGCGGGCGCGCTGCGGGCCCGCGGGCCCGTGGTGCTGATCCCAGCCCACCGCACTGCGCTGGCCGCCCGCCCGCTGTATGCCCCGGGAGCGCGGCCATGGAGGTGGTGGGCGACTTCGAGTACAGCAAGAGGGACCTCGTGGGACACGGGGCCTTCGCCGTGGTTTTCCGGGGGCGGCACCGCCAGGTGAGCGCCGCCCGCCCAGCCGGCTGGGGGCGAGGCCGGGTCCCCAGGCCGCAGCCGAGCTGCATGGTCCTGAGCCTGGCGAAGCCGCGGGAGCCGAGTCCCCTACTTGGCTTGCTGCCCCGGGCCTGCCATTGTGTGCTGTCAGTGTCGCGGGTTTTGTTTTGGTGTTGCGAGGGTTGTTTGGAGGCTGAAGCCGCTAGGCAGCGCTCCACCTACCGAGCGGCCGCTGACGTCTACTGCCAGTCGGTGTGCTTGGGAACCGGAGTGTGCTCGGGGATCCACCCCGGCGTCCCGCCCAGAGAAGCCTTTCCACCTGAAGTCACCCTGGACCCAAAATAGACTGCGCCGTCCCTTGCATTTCTCGGGGCTCGGGTACGGGCGGATCTTTGTTTTTTCCTCCCCGCCCCGGACTGCCAGGGCTTGTCACCTTCGAGGTTGATAATTGCAGACCCAGCGGAAAACAGGCGGGTTTCCCGTTAGCCAGAGGCTTTCTCAAACTCGGAGGTATCACCTTTCTCAGCACTGGTTCCCCTACACCCGACCAGCCCCGTACCGTCTTCCTTCCTGGGCCAGCTAGAAGGGCTCTCAGTGGAAAAGATGAATGGACGCTTCCTTTTCAATCCAAATAAACGTGAAAACATCTTCAAGCCTTAAAATTTTTTTTAAAAAGCCTTTTCTGTTTTACAAGTATTGGTTACACGAGGTTTTGTAATCTAAGGAAAGGAACATCGAGAGTGAAAATAATCATAAAGAGCTTGGGGGTTCTGATTGTTGTCAAGGTGCATGTTAAAAGTAAACTGACTTTGTGGTTTATCGGGCGAAGTAATACTACTTACCTTTCATTTATTATGAAAATAACTTAAAACTCAAGAAAAAGTTAGAATACAGTATAATCCTGCCAACCTAACAAATACTGTTTTCAGTTAACCATATCACCCTCCAAGTTTGTTTCCACATTTCTCATAACTTTTAAGTGATTATAAAGTATATTCTTTTTTCATTTAATGCTAGTTACTATGTGGTCTTCATATTTATTTTTAGTAGGTGTGTTGTAGGACATTGTTTTGTTAATGCTATAATTTATGAAATCATTCTCCTATTGGAGATTCAGGTTCTTTTCCATTTTCCCTATTGCTGTACATTTATTTGCTGAAAACATCTTTGTGCTTATAGATTTTTTTCTGTTGAATTATTGCTGTGGAATAATTTCCAGGAGTAATACTGTTTCTCTTTTTCAGAAAACTGATTGGGAGGTAGCTATTAAAAGTATTAATAAAAAGAACTTGTCAAAATCACAAATACTGCTTGGAAAGGAAATTAAAATCTTAAAGGTATGTTACTTTATGTAGTATTTCACACTATGTTAAAACTTAACTTCAAATGCCATCCTTTGCAATTTTGGTAGTTGGACCTAAATTTAAGCATTTTCAACTGTTGCTTTCATTTTTGCATACTCAGTTATTTTTGTTTTTTTTTTTTTTTTTTTTTGAAACATCAAGTACTCTGAGGCAATTTTTAAGAATAGATGTTTGTGGCTCTTGGCCAAAGCTTAGAGGGATTTTATGAAGACTAATTTTGGCTTCTCATAATTTCTTCCTTTCTCTCTCGTAGATATTTTGTTATTGTTTGAGAAGAGGGCCAGGCAGACCCATCTTACACATTGTTACAGCCTCTTCTGTTGACCCTTTTCACATTACTATTTTAAGATTTTTGGGGAGAGTGGGGGCACTTGGGTTCTTTTCTTTGTAAGTTGGAGAAAGTTATTTTCCTTAGAGGTGGTCTTTTTAAATCACTCACAACCAGTATTATCCAAGTGAGATGCTTTGAGAAAAAAGAGGGTTCCATGTCAAATAAGTTTGGAAAATCCTGTTTACTAAATACTACTTGGAGAGACACAAAGCACCTGGCTTATTAAAGTCTGAAAAAGTCTACAGTGAAGAAACTTTTTTCAGTGTACTTAACCCAGTGTTTTCCAAACTAATATGAGCATAGAACCTTCATCTAATACTTACCAGCTTTCCTCAGAACTACTCCCTGTGGAGAGCTCTTTGGTAAGAATTATAGCTCTTTGAGCTAAGAGTTATACTTCATTTTCTTCCAGGCATATAATGTGCTTTTTAAAAAGCACTTTGGAATTTCATGCCTTTATTGCTGTTAAAAATTGTATATTAAATTTAGAAGACTAGTAGAAAATCTGTGGCCATACTAACTATAGCATTTATTTTGTAAATGAGAGTACTCACTTTGTTAGGAGTCTAAATGATGGTGATGGAAAAAAAAATTGAGTCCTGAGTAAAGTTGATCAGGCACATTTCTTATTCTTTAGTAGATTGAATTGTTCTAGTCTATTAATAGAAGTATAATATACTAGAAATAGTATATATTTATATATACACTTTAATTTTTATTTGCATATCAAAATATATTAAAATTATTGGAATACCTATAAAGATTTTTCTTTCTCAATTTTCTTAACAGGAACTTCAGCATGAAAATATTGTAGCACTCTATGATGTTCAGGTACCTTATTTTGGATTTTTTAAAAAATTAAAATAAAAATAATTTTTTAGTTTCATACAAATTTAAGTGAATCTTAATAGAAATAAAAACTTGCCTTAATTCTTGTTGAAAAGACATATAGCTTAAGTTATATGTTTATTAATTAAGAAATTGTTTAAAATAGCATAGAGCAATAGGCTAAAATAAATAATGTGCTGCATGGGTAAATTTATTAACAATTGACAATATGCTATAGAGGTAGTATTGTTTTAGGTCAAGTAGAGGAATGTTGATACCAGATCTAGCATTTCTGTGATAAATGTAGAAAGGACTATTGTGGGCTATTAAAAAATTAAATAGAGCTTTTTCTTATTATGAAAGCAACATTTATAAATTGAAGAAATGTTAGAAAATAAATAAAAACAAGAATACTGTACATATCCATTACCCAGATATATCTGTGATTTTCAACGTAGCATACAATAGAGGTATAGTTTATTTGGAGTTGGGAAGGCTGGGTTCTAAAGTCATCTTCTAAGGCAAAATTTCCATATAGTCAAAACTACTCTTGGGGCCGGGTGTGGTGGCTCATGCCTGTAATCCTAGCACTCTGGAAGGCGGAGGCGGGAGGATTGCTCAAGGTCCGGAGTTCAAGACCAGCCTGAGCAAGAGTGAGACCCCCGTCTGTACTAAAAATAGAAAGAAATTAGCTGGACAACTAAAAATATGTAGAAAAAATTAGTCGGGCATGGTGGCACATACTTGTAGTCCCAGCTACTGGGGAGGCTGAGGCAGAAGGATTGCTTGAGCCCAGGAGTTTGAGGTTGCTGTGAGCTAGCCTGACGCCACGGCACTCTAGCCCAGGCAACAGAGCAAGACTCTGTCTCAAAAAAAAAAAAAAAAAATTACTCTTGGAATCCTTTTAAGAGCCCAGCTTTGGAGAAATTTACTGTTTTCTGGGTGGAGCACCAGATCAAGTAGTTGGCTCATATTTAGGGCCATATTATGTGGTTTTGTTTTTTGGTTTTTTTTGAGACAGAGTCACTGCAACCTCTAACTCCTGGGCTCAAGCAGTCATTCCGCCTTGGCCTCCCAAAGTGCTGGGATTACAGGTGTGAGCCATTAGGAGGAACATACTCAAATACGTGAGTTATTCGTCAGTCAGGAATTTCAAGGTGACTGCATTAAAGTGTCTTATTATTTTGTTCATTGTACACTACTGGAACTAATTCATAAAAATAAGATTATCAGTCAAATGAATGTAGTGTTGAGCATTCAGCTATCAAGTAAACAGAGTCTTGGCCTTATATTTCAGATTTGCTTTTTTGATTCTAATTGTTCATCAAGGGGTACAGTATATTGAGAGATTGGTGCAATAGTTTTATCAAATTGAAATTAAAATCATTTTTACTGGCCATTAGTTTTGGAGAGTTGTCTGGAGTTTATACATTGAGAACATATTTAAATTGAGAGCTTTTGACATTGTAAAAATCAGGCTTCAGTTTAGATGATACTTAAAAAGTGCATTTTCCCTCTATCTACAAAAGTAATATATGCCCATAGTTAAAATAATTAAACATTGTCAAAATGATAAATTAGAAAAGAAATGACAATTCCCAGAAATAATCACCGTTTGGTATATTTCTTTTAGAATTTTCTATATTAATCTATAGCAATCTATACTTAGTTTTTTAAGCTTTTCATTATGAGAAACTTGTAGTGTACAGAATGCAACTTGTTTTATTAAGCTTAATGTATCTTGGATACCTTTTTATAATCAGTATGATACCATAGGGCTAAATGATAATTTATTTACTTAAAACCCAATTGTGGCCATTTGGATTGTTTCTTATTTTTCCCTATCAGAAATAGTGCTGCAAAGAAAGCTGTGTACATAATGTGTTTGCTTATTTTTATAGTGTTCTTGTAGAATAAATTCCTTGAAGTGGAATTGCTTGGTCAGAGATATTAGCTTATCTTCCAAAAGATTATACCAGTTTATTTTGATTAATAGTGACCTATCTTTTTTTCGGGGGGGGGGCAATCTCATAGACAGAAAATAGCTTAAGTTTAAAATTTTTTATTTCTTAAATCATTAGTGCATTGACCATCTTATTGTTTTATTTGCCTTTTCTTTTCTTTTCTTTTTTTTTTCTTTTGAGACAGGGTCTTGCTCTGTCTTCTGGGCTAGAGTGCAGTGGCATCATCGTAGCTCACTGCACCCTCAAACTCCTGGGCTCAATCGATCCTCCTGCCTCAGCCTCCTGAGTAGCTGGGACTACAGGCATGTGCCACAATGCCTGGCTAATTTTCCTATTTTTTGTAGAGATGACATCTCACTCTTGCTCAGGCTGGTCTCGAACTCCTGGCCTAAAGCAGTCTTCCCGCCTCAGTCTCCCAAAATGCTAAGATTACAGGCATCAGCCACTGTACTTGGCCTATTTGCCTTTTCATATTTCTTCTGTGACATTCCCTTTACTGTCCGGTGATGTTTCTGTTGTGTTCATTTTTTCTTACTGATTTCTTTGTGATCAGTATTTCTTAAGCCAGGTAATAAGATGTACGGGAGTATAGTGGTGAGCAAAATAGAAAAGGTCCTTGTCCAGCTTACCGTATAACTGGGGAAGATGACATCAAATACATATTTACTATTTCTAAGTGTGCCAGGTGCTGTAAAGTAGAACTGTTGGAGAGGTTTGGAGGAAACAATATGGGAATTAGAGTAGTGGGGCTAGGGAATGATCCCTGAAGAACTGATGTTTAAATAGACTTAGATGAGTGGGAGATGGCTAGGCTAGGGGTTGGTGGGAGAAGAACAAGTGTAAAGACCACAGACAGAAAAGATCTCTGAATTTGAGGAACCAGAAGAAGGCCAGTGTGCTGGGAGTACAGGAATGAGAGAGAGAGAGTAGTGTTAGATGATGCTGGAGAGGTTAGTCGGGGCCAGATCTGATCTTTATTCTAAGGACAGAGCAAAACTGTTGAAGAGTTTGAAAAGCCCGAGAGTGATATCATGTCTGTTTTTCAAAAGATAAATCTTGAGCATTCTGGGCATGAAATAAATATTGTCAATTAGGAATATTTACCCGTATGGTAGTTTTTGGTCTGGATCAGTATCTACCTCTTGGTAATCTTAGTGTAGCAAGAAAAGGATGATTCATTTAACAGTGCTGGCAAAGCTGAGACATCTGTGAAAAAATAAAGTCGGAACCTTCTTCTCATCATTTTCCAAAATAATTTCCAAATGAATTAAAGGCTTAAATATGTAAAATAAATGATAGATAATTATCTTAGAATAATATTTAGATGACTGTGTATTCTAAGAGATAGAAAGACATTTTAAATCAGGATAAACTCTGAAGCTATATTAGGGACATATAAAAATTTTAAACTTGTTTTACAGCAAATAATACAGTGAACAAACTGACATCCATAAAAGGAAAAAAATGATACATGCCATAACATAGGAATCTCAAACATTCTGTTGAGAAAAAGAAGCCAGCCATATACTGCTACTGTGTGATTCTGTTTTTGTGAATTTCAAGAAGAGAGAACTAAGCAAGGGGGATAGAAATTATAACAGATGCTGCCTCTTGGTAGCAGGGACTGATGACAGAGGGGCAGGAGGAAACTTGGGTGATCGAAATGTTATGTATTTTGATTGGCAGGGTAATTACATGGATGTATACATTTGTCACAACTCACTGGACTGAACACTTAAATCAGATGTGTTAGTGTATGAAAATTATACCTCTATAAAATGCAAAAAAGGCCATTGGCAAATAATAGTTTGAGAAAATATTTACAACACAACAGAAGACAGGCTAAGATCTAAAACGTGTAAATCCTCTCACAGATTGTTAAGGAAAAGACAATCCAAAGAGAAAATAAACAGAGTATAAATTGTTAGTTTTCATAAGAGAAATAAAAATGGCTAATAAATAAATGATACTCATGGATAAATAGGGAGATGTAAATTAAAGTAACAGTGAGATGTCAGTTCTCACCCATCCAATTGGCAAAATTTAAAAGTGCAGTAATTCTTACTGGTAGAGTTGAGAGAGGGAATAGTGTAGAATATTCTCACATGTCACTTATAGAAATGTAAATTGTTAAAATATTTTTGGAACATTGTCTGGCAGTACCTGTTTCTGTCCTTTTGCTTCCATCCCCCTTAAGGATATTCCAACATGGCCGCAAGAGTGATCTGTTAACGCAAGTCAGGACATGCTGCTGCTCTGCTTGGAGTCCTGCAGTGGCTCCCCATTTTTATCCGAGTAAAAGCCAAAGTCCTTTTTAACATGGTCCAACTGATCATCTCTGACTCTATCTCCTACTTCTTTGCACCTTGCTGCTTTTGCTCCATCTGCGCACACCTCCTCATGGTTCCCAAAGTGTTCCATACCCTGGACCGTTGCCCCTTTTTCCCTTTTGCCTGGGACCTTCTTCCTCCAGATTTACTGGACATTGTACAGCTATCTCTGTAGTATATACAGACATATTTCAGATGTAGTCCCCCAACCTTTTTTAGGTCTTTACTCACATATTATGTTCTCAGTGAAGCTTTTTTTAGCCACCGTAAATAACATTGCAGTCCCCATCCCAAGCGCTCTCTATGTCCTTTTTTTATGTTTTCTTTCAAAACACTTATCACCCTCTAGCATACTGTTTATACTTCTTTTGTTTGTTGTCTCTTCCTTGACCCTTCCCCCTTAGAATTTAAGCTTAAAGAAAATAGGACATTTATTTATTTGGTTGTTTATTATGTATTTATTTATTCATTTATTTATTTTAGAGTCAGAGTCTTGCTCTGTTGCCCAGGCTGGAACGCAGTGGCACAGTCATAGCTACTGCTGCCTCAAACTCCCAGGCTCAAGAGATTGTCCTGTCTCAGCCCCCTGAATAGCTGGGACTACAGCATGCGCCACCACACCTGGCTAATTTTTAAATTTTTGTTGAGGTGTGGTCTCTCTATATAGCCCGAGCTTGTTTTGAACTCCTGGCCTCAAGCGATCCTCCTGCCTTGGCCACCCAAAGTGCTGGGATTACATATGTGAGCCACCACATCTGGCCAGAACAGGGCATTTAAATGTTTGCTCACTGCTATGCTGATATGTAGCTCAGTACCTAGAATAGTGTCTTACAATATAATAGGCAGTTTAAAAATATTTTAATTAAGAGGAATATACATTTTCATTAAAAATAGATATCCCTGTTACTAAGCAACCTCAATGTCTGGACATCTATCCCATAGCCATAAAAGCATGAGAATTAGGATATATATCCAAGAATCATTAATGTAGCATTGCATAAAATGGCCAACACTGGAAACAAGTGAATGTTCCTTAGGGAATGGTTGAATAAACAGTGATAGAACCACACTGTGAAATATTATGCAGTTATTAAAAGAGTTATGTACATCTGGATGAGAGAGAATGATGGCATCATTGGAGACAAAGGGGCCTAGACAGATTGGTAAGATGTTTAGAAGGTAGAATCGACAGGACTTGGGCACTTGGGTATAGGAGGTGAAGAAGAAGGAATCAGAGTTGACAGCTTTTTGTCAGATGTATTGAGATATTTTTCCCATTTTGTCTGGGTTGTTTTTTTTTTTGGTCTTATTTTAGCTTCTTTTTGATTTATGGAAGTTATTACATAATAGAATTTATCTACCTGTTCTTTAATGATCCCTAAGTTTCATATCATAGAAGGATTTTTCTGCCCTGAGATTATAAAAAATGGTCCCCCATCTTTTCTTCTAGTATTTATGGTTTTACTTTTTTGTATTTATATTTTTGATCTCTGGAATTTATGTGCAAAGGGATGATGTAGGGACTCAGCTTATTTTCCAGAAAGCCCAGCCAGTTATCCCAGAATTTACCTGTTTGTTTTTTTTTTTGAGACAGAGTCTTGCTCTGTTGCCTGGGCTATAGTGCTGTGGCGTCAGCCTAGCTCACAGCAACCTCAAACTCCTGGGCTCAAGCGATCCTCCTGCCTCAGCCTCCTGAGTAGCTGGGACTACAGGCACGCACCACCATGCCTGGCTACTTTTTTCTATATATTTTTAGTCGTCCAGCTAATTTCTTTCTATTTTTCAGTAGAGACGGGTCTCACTCTTGCTCAGGCTGATCTCGAACTCCTGAGCTCAAACCATCCACCCGCCTCGGCCTCCCAGAGTGCTAGGATTACAGGCGTGAGCCACCGAGCCCGGCCTTAGACTTTACCTGTTTTGAGGATAACTGCGGGAGAGGGTAATGTTTTCTATAGGACTGTTAAAAAGAGTTAAGATTTAAGGCAATTAATTAATTAATTAATTATTCAGTCTGGTAGGGACTATCAAAAATTGCCAATGCCGACTACATTGCAAGTTGTCATGGTGGGCGGGGTATTGGGAAAAGTTTTCTATTAGCTATAGTTGTGCCTCAGATAAACCTCATTGCCTATGATGCTGCCACTGCACAAAGCTGAAATTGAAGAATTATAGCAAATCAAGTTCAGATTAGGTGAGTACTGAGTAATCAGTTTATAAATTTGAGATCAGTGTTATGTATTCTGAATATTTTTGCAAACTTTGGTGTAGTTAGGATTATTGAGACAGATCAAGGCAAAAGTTTTTCCACAAATCTGTGTTGGTTTGTGTCAGGTCAGTAAGCTAGCTGGCTTTCATATACTGTATTTTGCATCCCTAGGTTTTTTTTTGAGACAAAGTCTCACTGTGTTGCCTGGGCTAGAGTGCCGTGGCATCAGCCTAGCTCACAGCAACCTCAAACTCCTGGGCTCAAGCGATCCTTCTGCCTCAGCCTCCTGAGTAGCTGGGACTACAGGCACGCACCACCATGCCTGGCTAATTTTTTCTATGTATTTTTAGTTGTCCAATTAATTTCTTTCTATTTTTAGTAGAGACGGGGTCTCGCTCTTGCTTAGGCTGGTTTTGAACTCGAGCTCACACAATCCGCCCGCCTCGGCCTCCCAGAGAGCTAGGATTACAGGCGTGAGCCACCGCGCCCGGCCCATCCCTAGGTTTTTTAGATCGTGGTCTGCTATGGATTCAGACCATGTTCATGTCCTTCCATAATTCTTAAGTTGAAATCCTATCCCCCAAGGTGATGGTATTAGGAAGTTGGGGACTTTGGGAGGTGATTAGGTCATGAGGGTGGAGCCCTCATGAATGGGATTAGTGCCCTTATAAAAGAGACCCCAGAGGGCTCCCTTGTTCCTTCCACCACATAGCCAGAAGAACTATGAGCTAGAAGTGGGCCCTCACCAGACACCGAATTGCCTGTGCCTTGATGTACTTCCCAGCCTCCAAACAATGAGAGATAAATTTCCGAGCTATTCAATCTATGGTGATTTGTTATAGCCAAAATGGACTAAGAAATGATCTAAAAGGAAGAGCCCTGGATGTGAATAAGGAAACTTCGGGTTAAAGTACTGTTTTTGTAGCAAGCTCAACTTAGGATCTTGAGCAAGCCACTTTTTCCACATTACCACCACCCTCTCACTAAAGTGCTGTTGGTAATCCCAGCCCTACTTATAGGATGCCACGAGGCCGTCTAGTACAAGGTAACCCAAGGGAGATAAGCCTGAGGATTGTAGCCATGGTGTTTCTTTACTCTTTTCCTATGAGATAACCCATAGAAGTTGCCTGAGGGGTAGAGAATGGATTAAGAAATGTAGTAAGTAGAGAGATGTGAGGATTTGGGTCTTAGAAACCAGGAATTTCTCTTTGAATCTTTTTTTTATTTTTATTTATTTTAGAGATGAGGTCTTGCCATGTTGCCCAGGCTAGTCTCGAACTGCTGGTCTCAAGCGATCCTCCCACCTTAGCCTCCCAAATAGCTGGGATTGCAGGCGTGAAACTCTGTGCCTGGCTAAATATTTCTATTTACTTCTTTTCTATTGCTTTATATCAGGCTGTTGTTTTTTTCTACTTCTACTTCCAGGCCTCTGCATTCTGCTAGAGAGAACCACCTACTCATGCTATTTGACTTTTATTTTTTAATTCACTTTATTGTTTTTAAAATTATGAAAGTAATAGGTCCTCAGTATAAAAACAATTCAAGTGGTCTAGCAGTATATAAAGTAAAAAATAAATGCTGTCTCCTTATTCTTCTTTATTTCCTTTTTCTGGAAGAAACCACTGTTGTGTGTCCAAGACTTATTTTTTGATGCATATATGCATGTATACATGCACTCAGCTTTTTTTTAAAACAAATGCAATTTAAAAAAATTGTCCCTGTATTGAGGATGTCTTCCGAAATCTTTTATTTTATTTAACATCTCCCTACTCCAGTGTCTCCTTAGGCTAGGCAGAAGCAGTGAAAATGGCTTGTTGCCGTGTTTTCTCCTTCAGTTCTCTCCTCACCATTCCTTCTGTTGAAATAGATCTTGTAAGGGACAATCTCTAGAAGAGGAATTTATGAATCACAGGGTAAGTGTAGGACCACCTTTAGTAGATACTGCCAGTGAATTGCCTTAAACTCCCACCAGCAGATGTTTGACAGTTCCAGTTACTCTATATCCTTGCCAACACTTGGCAGTTTTTGCCATTTTGGTGAGGTATCTAATTGTGGTTTTAATTAGTATTTTCCTGATGACTCCTGATAGGAGTATATTTTGTAAGTTTATTAGCCATTTAAATATCTTCTTCTTGAAATTTCTGTGGGAGTCTCTTGTCTGTTTTTCCATTGCATTGTCTGTCTTTTTGCTATTAATTTATTGGACTTCTTTATATATTGTGGACGTGAGTACTTTGCCATATATATGTATTATAAATGACTTATGCCACACTGTGACTTGCCTTTTTACTCTTTTAATGATTTTTTTTGATGAACAGAAATTCTCAGTTTTAATATCCAGTTTATTGTTTCTTCCGTTTATATTTAATGCTGTGTCATATTTAAGAAGACTTTCCCTACCTTTCCTAGAGTCATGAAGATGTTCGCCTGTGTTTTTCCCTAAAATCTTTCTCTTTCACATTTAGCTGTGTAATCTGCCTTATCTTTGTATGTGGCATGAGGTGGGGGTCAGGACTCATTTAGTTTTACAGATGGCAGCCAGCCCACCCATCGCCACTCACTAGCAGATGCTCCTTTGCCCTCCGTGCTGCAGTGTCTCATCAATGAGTGGCCGTGTGCGTGGGCCTGTTTCTGGACTCCCTTTGTTGTCCTCGAAGCCTCACCAAACTGTTTTTCTTACCATAGTTCCATATTAAATGTCGATATCTAGTTATAGAAGTCCTCCAGTTTCTGTTTTTCTTCCTCTAGATTATTTGTGGTTATTCTTGGCCTTTTTCATTTCCACATAAAGTTTAGAGTCATCTTATTTATTTCCATATATATTAAACCTCCTAGGATTTTGAATGGGATTACATCGAAACTTGAGAATTTCTTTGTGAAAAGGTTTTAATTATAATACAGTTTATTTAATAGATATGGGCCCTTTCAAATTTTCTATTTCTTGTCAGTTTTAGTTGTTTTTTTCATCAAACAAACTTTTTCAATTTGTTCATTTCATCTAAATTTTCACATGTTGGCATACAGTTGTTGATAATTCTAAGGAAAAAAAACACTCAAAAGAGTTTTTCTAATCTCTCACTCAACAACAGTCAACACAAGACTTCTGTGATCAAATGTGTGGGGGTTTCTCCCCACCAACAAGCAGGCAATCAGTTCTGCGCAGACACTAGCTGGATGTCCTCTAATTCGGTTCTTTTGTGACACTAGACACTACCTGGTGATACCCACCTACCCTGTGCCCCTCGTCTCAAGTCTGGGCCTCTGGTACTTCTGATTAACTGGCTTCAAGTTGAGGTTCCCATGATTCACTCTTTGGGTTCAATTAATTTGCCAGAGTGGCTCATAGAACTCAGAGAAATACTTATGTCTACTGGTTTATCACAAAGGATTCAGGTGAAGAGATATATAGGGCCAGGTATGGGAGAAGGGGCATGGAAGTTCCACACCCTCCTTGGATGCATCACCCTCTAGGAACCTCCACATGTCCAGCAGCTCTCCATATCCTGTCCTCTTGGGTCTTTTAGGGTGACATTGTTGCATAGGCATGATTAAAGCATAGACAACTGTGTAGAAATGTGATTGGACAAAAAGGGTATGATCTAATACTAGCAGATAGAGTGGGGAAACGCAGCAAGTCCTGTTTGTTCAGAGTCTTCTTGGCCTCTCTGTGTAGCATTTCTTCCTCCAGGATATGGAGCAAGACCCTCTCTGGAATGAGGTCTTAAGACCTATAATCAGTAAACCCCGTTTACAAAAAAATGAGGAAAAAAAAAAAACCCTATAATCAGAAAGGTGGGGGAAGATTAGAGTCCTGTCTCAGGCAAATAAAAGGAGAGCAGAAGATCCCAGAGAGAATTTCTGTTTTCTGAAGCCTGCTTCTTAGGCCTAAAGCACCCCAACATTATAACAAGGGTTATGGGAGTTATGAGGTAGGAACCATGGACAAAAATACATAAATACATATGTTATATATATGTGCGTGTGTGTATATATATATGTGTGTGTGTAAGGGAATGATAGAATGGAATCCCTATGTCTGTAATTTTGTTGATGGAAGGGCTGCAGAGGAGTGGAGGGTGAGGATTTCTTGGTATTAGGAAAGGTGGGTGCACATGTGGCAGCTGTGGCAAACCCTTGGTGATCTGGCTCACAGGTCATATGGTCACTTCTCAGCCTTTCTGATCCAAGTATGTCTTTTCTGAGTTCCTCCCCAGTGCCCCAGTACCATTTGAGTTTCAGTATGTCTATAGATGATTAATTCTGTTTAAAAAAAAAAGAAAACCTTTTTTGTTTTTCTGACTCTATCCTGGCTCTTGTAAGCTACTCATACTCCACATGATTTAAGTGCTTTATTTAAAAAAATGGGCACTGTTTTGGAAAGGGGTTCTGAAAGGAGGAGGGACTGTCAAGATAAAGAATGATTGTGGAGATTTTCACTGCTTTGAAGTTAGAGGAAAGTTTGCATGAGTAATAGAGAATGTTAAAAGTATTTGTATTTCATTTGTTACTTATTGAATGAGTGAATGAATGAGTGGAGAAAACTAAATGGTTATATGTAACTCCAGAATTGTCACTATTAAGATGGGAATTTGACCTCTTCATATTAAATGAACAGAAATTATTTATGGCTGTTGGGCCTCCTCTTAAGAATTTCTAGCTCTCTTTTCTCTTCGTAGAAAATTAGTGCTATTATATAATTTAGCAGCACTGATTTGAGATCATATTTTTGTACTTTATACTTGAAAAGAAAATATTGTTCAAAATTGCCAGTGTTTAATGATTTCTCAGTATTTTTCGGTGTTATAGGATATTTTGGACTAGATTTGATTAGGTTTTGTGATGAAAACTATCTGGTTCACAATAGAGATGATTTAATTCTCAAAAATACATTTTTTGTTTTTATTTCTGATGTGAGGAAGTATTTATTTTTTGTGGACTTGATCTTCTAGCTTGCTGGGAGCTGGCTGTTTTCCACCTCTTTCCTGATTTATTATGGGATTGCTGCTGTTACGGAACCCAGGCATGTTTCAGGCTTGCAGTTTGGCACTCCATGCATGGGATTCTGCGGTGCCTTCTGTTCCTCAGTAGAGAGTAAATGGCACCATCATTCTTCCGAATTTCTGTATATGTCTGGGGTCAAAGAATTGGGCATGATGTATTTCAATTTTTTATCTAGTCCTCTTGAGAAATAGGTGAAGCAAATCACCCTAGTTCACTGAGTTTCTTGCAGGTGTAATTTAATATTCAGGTCTTAACTTCTGGCATCTCTGTGAACGTGGTGAAACAACTTTGCAGCAGCCGCTTGTGTCGATTCTCATTGCATAGAATTACCCTGGACGGGCAGTCAGGAAGCACCAGTTCTTGAAATCTGTGTGAGGTGATACTTTTATAAAATCCAGTAAAAATGAATTATAAAAGTGAAATAAAAAAGGACTTACATGTGGATATTCCAAAGTTTTTATTATTAGGTTCAGCCGACATAAAATTATCTTGTCAAATTGCTTTAAACATTTTCGAATTCTTACTTTTAATTTCTGTAATTGTCTCACTGTGGGCCAGTACACATGGTTTGCTGGTTGGCACTGGTTCTTGAGCCGCACTCTTGAGTAGCACTGCTCTAGACCCGCCCTCTTTCTACCTTCCCTCTCCTTGTGTTTTCCCGTAGAACAACTGTCTTTGAATTTAGGGTCTTGATGAAGCCAAGTGCTACCTGGAAGAGCTCTGTTGTGAATCACATTTGAGCGCTGGCTCCAGTTAAGCTGTAGGGAAGCCTAATTTGAAATTTAGTTAACATTCTAAAAATTGTCATTGAGGAGCCAGCTAATCAATCTTTGAATTACTTAACCAAGCAGCACACCTGGAGCTATGTGAATTTGAAAGACTTTGTAAAATTCTTCAAATCATTTCCTTAAAATCTTGGAACATGTCTTGGTAACATGTGTTAAACATTTCCCTTCACCAACAATCCGCTGTTAATGTGATTGCCCAAATAAATATAAAAACCAGAAAAACAAAAAACTAAACATCCTGGGTCATGTGTTCCAGAAGTCAGGTTGTACATATAATGTTGCTAGGGAGGATTCTGTCAAATCAAAGTTTTCAAAATGGAAGTGTTTTCCCAAGGACCAAAAAAATCCTTCCTTTTTTCACAAGTGGTAAATTTATCATGTTTTTTATCCTAGATATTGTTTTAGGTAGTTCTTTCTGTAAACAGAATTGAACATCTTGATGACTACATTAGTGTTATCAAAACTTGATTTGGCTCTTGGAAGAGGAGATACTTAAATCATGTTGGGAATTGTAATTTCATTTTCTAATGGATCTTGTGATATTATTTTACTAGTTTAATAATGAATATAATATTTTTATTAACTATCATTTTTAAATTTTATGTTTAATTTTTTTCTCAAAATGCTATTTGTTTACTTTTCAGGAATTACCCAACTCTGTCTTTTTGGTGATGGAGGTAGGTAGTATACAAGTTCTGTTTAATTTATTTCAAATTCCTGTTGATTAATGTGTTCTTTAAAATTGACAGTAGATTATTTGAAATTTTGAATCAGTAAATTTGATTCAGTGATTTAGATTCTACTAGAAAAACTTAAAATTTTAAAAATTTTGATTCCATAATCATTATAATTTTTAGACTAGGTTTACATTACAGTATGTACAAATGATTTTTTAATTAAAATTAACTGAGAATGAATTGAATTAATCTTGAATCACTGTCCTTATTTTAGTTATTTTTCTTTTATATATCAGTATTGCAATGGTGGAGACCTGGCAGATTATTTGCAAGGTAATTTTGTGTGTGTGTCAATGTTCAAATGTTCAATAAAGATAGTACTGTAGTCTGTTTAATCCTGAGAGGTACTTATGAAATATGCTACCCCTGTTTCCTGCACTTGTATAAGAAACATTCAATAAATATTTGTGTTATTTGTTTAACTCGTAGTCACTTTGTTGACCAATTGTTGTTTGTTGTGGTTTTGTTCCTAAACTTGTATATAAGTACTTACCTTTTTGCGTCTTTCTCTCTCTGACAGTGTTTGAGAGGTGGGTCCTCTCCCCAGGAGAAAAGAAACCAAATAGAATTTCTCTCCTTCAAAAGGCTCAACTGGGTTGCCATCAGTGAACCTTTAGTCCCTTTCATTTCTTTCAAAATAAAAAAAATAATGGGAGACTGTATCTAAGAATGTATTTCAGTGAGCATTTCTTATAATTAAAAAAACCCAACAACATTATAAGGGATTAAAGGTAACATAGAAATTATTTTGTGGCACAGAAGTAAGATTTTAGTACTAGATGGTGCTTGAAATTCTGTACCCAAAATGCATTCACGTAGGACATGAAGCATTCAGATCAAATTGTGTCCCTCCAAAGTATTTTATTTTAATGATGCTAGATAAGGCTAGCACCTCCTGTTCACTCCTTAAAAGATGCAAGGGAAATATGCAAAAAGATAGTAAAAGGTTAGTACATTCAACCTATTAAATAGATCACAGTAGAAATACTTAAGATCTCAATGGGTAGACACACAAAGGGTACAGACTATTTACAAAAGAGAATGTATTAAAAATGTTTATAACTTGTGACAGCTCCTGAAACAAAAAAAATTTTTAAAAACTTTAATTTCACTTAGTAATCAGGGAGAGTGCAATTAAAAATCAGACTTAAAAATCTTTAAAATATAGAATATTGCTGACATTCAAAAGCTGTGTGGAGAAAAATATAAAGAACACGGGTATACCCCCCCCAAATTTAAAAAGGAATTAAAAATACAGTTGAAGCCCCCTGTAAACCTTTCTGTAGTCCCATTCCTGTCCTTTCCCTAGAGACAAACATTGTTCTGAATTTAGTTGTTTAAAAAATGTGTCAGTTTAGTAAAAAAAAAAGTTACAAAATGTCATTTATTAGTAGATAGAATGCAGTGAGGCAGGCACTTGCATTCATTGCTGGTGGAAAGGAGTTGAAGCTAGAAATCAACCTGCTCTGTCTTCTCATCCGTCTCTAAGTCCTGAGTTCCTTGACGTCCTTAGTATTCTTGGTGAAAGTATTTTTTTCCTGGAGTCAGATTGAGTGGCACTTCCCAGTTTAGAGCTCTCGTTACAATATCAGTTTCCTTCATTAACAGAAGTATTATTCACCTATATAAGCACTGTTACTGGTGTAGTAGATTTAAGTTAATTTTGACAGTAGTTTTGTTGAACTCTGTATTTGATATTCCAGAGCAGTATTGTTGAAACGGGAGACCCAACAGTGAAGAGCCTAAGAGCTTGAATGGGGGCAGCCAGGAAAGCATGGTTCTATTAATAGTTACAATATTCACATCACTTAATTGCTGTATGATTTTGGTTTTTTATCTTCTCTCTGGTCCTTCTCTGCCACAGTCCTTAAGGGAATCTCTTGTAGTTTGAAAACACTTCTAAAGACGTATGAAAGAAATTCTGGTCTTTAGGGAATTGCCTAGAGCTACGCTGTTCCATACAGTAACCACTGACCACATTGGGCTCTTAAAATGTGGCTAAGTCCAAATTGACATGTGCTACAATTATAAAATGCACACTGGATTTTGAATACTTCATCAGAATGAATAAATCTCTAATTTTTTTAATATTCATTATAAGTTGAAATGGTAATATTTTGGGTATATTGGGTTAAATATATATTAATAATTACATTTATTTCTTTTCACTTTTTAAAATGTGGCCACTAAGAGATTGAAAGTTGCATGTGTGGCCACATTATATTCCTGTTGGAGAGTACTGTTCTAGAAGGTCTGGGATGTCTAGAAGGTTAAATACTGTTGTATCACAGCATGGTCATTTAATCTTTTTATTTGATCTGTGAAAAAAAATGCCTTTTACATTTCCAAAAGATAGAAAACAAATTCTGTCATTTGCAAGTTTGAAATAAAACAAATTCTAAATTAATAAGTTGTACTTTTTAAACATTAATTATAGCAGAATATAGTAAGTGTGGCAGCTATGGCTAAGCTTATTCTCTCAGTGTTAGCTTGCTCAAGAATTCATTCAAGGCCGGGCGTGGTGGCTCACGCCTGTAATCCTAGCTCTCTGGGAGGCCGAGGCGGGCGGATTGTTTGAGCTCAGGAGTTCGAAACCAGCCTGAGCAAGAGCGAGACCCCCGTCTCTACTAAAAATAGAAAGAAATTAATCGGACAGCTAAAAATATATAGAAAAAATTAGCCGGGCATGGTGGCACATGCCTGTAGTCCCAGCTACTCGGGAGGCTGAGGCAGAAGGATCGCTTGAGCCCAGGAGTTTGAGGTTGCTGTGAGCTAGGCTGACGCCACGGCACTCTAGCCCGGGCAACACAGTGAGACTCTGTCTCAAAAAAAAAAAAAAAAAAAGAACTCATTCAGAAGAGTTTTGGTATTGACAATGCCTTTTAAAATATAAAGTTTTGTTTGTTTATTTGGAGACATGCTCAGGCTAGAGTGCAGTGGTGTCATCATAACTCACTGCAGCCTCCAACTCCTGGGCTCAATAGATCCTCCTGCCTCAGCCTCCTGAGTAGCTGGGACTATAGGCACGTGCTACAGTGCTTGGCTAGTTTTTTGTAGAGATGGGGGTCTCACTGTGTTGTCCAGGCTGGTCTTGAACTCCTGGCCTCCAGTGAGTCTCCCACTTTGGCCTCTCAGAGTGCTAGGATTACAGGTGTGAACCACTGTGCCTGGCCCTGTAAAATACAAGGTTTTTAACATGGGAATTTCAGTTTCTGGGATTATGTTAAAAGGTACACATCATACATTCATGGAAATATATAAATTTTTATTGCAGTTTGTGCTCAGAAACAGCCTACACTAGGTCATTGCTTTTCCCCCCATGGGAACAGTGTTAGAATTTGGAATCATATTTCAGGTGTACTCAATAGTGTGTCATGGGGCAAAGATACAAGTTATAAGCAACTGCAATCATTTTAAAGTGGAAAAATTATACTAGGGTTTAAAATGAAAATGAATGAAATGAAATAAAATATACTATCAATTTTTTTTTGAGATAGGGTCTCACTCTATTGCCTGGGGTACAATACAGTGGTGTCATCATAGCTCACTGCAACCTCAGACTCCTGGGCTCAAGTGATCCTCCTGCCTCAGCCTCCTGAGTAGCTGGGACTACAGGTGCACATCACCACACCCGGCTGATTTTTCTATTTTTTGTAGACATGGGGATCTCACTATGTTGCTCAGGCTGGTCTCCAACTCCTGGCCTCAAGCAATCCTTCTGCCTCAGCCTCCCAAAGTGCTAGGATTACAGATGTGAGCCACCACACCCGACCTTGTCAATTTCAGTTGTTGCAATGTAACTTAAGTAAAATACTACAAAAATTAAGCTCTAGTAGTTGATTTGGCCCACTCACTAATATGCAATAATATATGTATATAGGCATCTGTAAGAAAATAGATCTAAAAGAGTGCACTCCTAATTTTTAACAATGTTCATTTCCAAAGGATGAGATTGCAGAAGATTTCTCTTTTGATATGTTTTTAGTGCATCCTGAATTTTTTTTTTTAAATGAGTATCAAGAAAAGAATCCCAAAGAATTAAAGAAGGAAGATAGGTTAAGAATAGACCTCACAGAAAAAAATATTTGGTAATTTTTAAACCATGAAGATTTATTTTATTTGAAGAGGTTAAGGACATATAAATGTCACTTAACATGGCATTAAAATGATTTTAAAACCATAATATTTCACTCATTCCAGGTGTCAATGTTATTTTTGTCTTTCTTAATTACAAATGGAAAGGTTATGTGGAACATATTCTAAATTGTATGGACAGAAGTATGTTCACAAAGGATTTAAATAGGTTTATGGATAGTAAATCCTTAGAGTAGATTGAAAGAATTGTGATTTTTAGATCCATTGTAATAAAAAGTTCATACTTGCGTATTTACTACATCTGAATGTTTATTATGTGTTAGACCTTTTTCTAAAGTTTTATTAAATGTTTTATTTTGTTTAATCGTCACATCAACCTCATGCGGTTAGTGTAATTATCAACCTTTTATAGATGAGGAAATAGGCACAGAGGGATTGTCCTCCAGGGTCACACAGTAAGTGGAGAAGCTGGGATTTGAAAAGCAGCAGCCTGACTCCAAATCAGGCCTTAACCAGCACATGCTCTGGCATACACAGAAATACTGCAGTGTTTACTGAATAATGACTACCGCCAAATAATTTTCATGCTGCCTTTTTACAGTACTGGACACAGGTTAAAACATTTATTCTTAAAGGTGTCTTTAGTAATGGAAGGTGATATGGTGGGACAGGGGTGTTGGACAGTGGGGGAGATGAAAGAGAAGATGCAGGAACACAGATTGCTAACAGGTACAGGGGCAGTAGTGTCCAGGTCTCTCTGGTCAAGGATTTCTCCTGTTTTTAATTTGTGCTCGTAATGGTTGGAATTAAACACGGGCATTTATTCCAGATATTTGACTAATACGAAGGGGAGCTTATTTTTTGGCTTATAAAGGATATTCACATTTGCTGAGCACCTATTGTGTTCAGAGTCATGTGGATACCTTCAGCAGTAAAAACATAAGGTAAAAATGAAAACGAGAAAAATGCAAATCAGTTCTCTTTATAACAGATTGATTACAGTTTTTGAAGAATCTGTTACCTCTTCATAGACTTCAGTTATTAAAGTAAAAATGAATGTGAATTCTAGTTCCTTATTCCCTTCATTCTCTCCTTCATAACTCAATTCTGTTGATGGAATATGCAGATGGTATTTAATTTTGTGCACTTAAATATTTATGTGACTCCTTTTGTACTAGCTAAAGGAACTCTCAGTGAAGATACTATCAGAGTGTTTCTGCATCAGATTGCAGCTGCCATGCGAATCCTGCACAGCAAAGGAATAATCCACAGGGATCTCAAACCACAGAACATCTTGTTGTCTTATGCCAATCGCAGAAAGTCAAGTGTCAGTGGCATTCGCATCAAAATAGGTAAACGGCCATGCATTGTTTCATGACAAGGACATTTTTGAGACTCAGTGTTTTTAGATAATTGTAATTTAGCTTTGTTAGAAAGATGGATTTTATTGATGCAATTTGAAATGTTTATTGAGATAAATGAGGTCTATTTAGACATGTGAATCCTTTACATTATTGGCAGCATATGCTAAATCTCAGGGCCAAAGGCCTCATATTAGGAGCTCTAAATATGAATCCCAGCAGCAAATCCTGCTGCTCTTGAGGGGGGGGTTGATGTAGTATGGTGACTGGCAGCAAATTAATAACATTGATTCTTGGCCGGGTGCGGTGGCTCACGCCTGTAATCCTAGCTCTCTGGGAGGCCGAGGCGGGCGGATTGTTTGAGCTCAGGAGTTCGAAACCAGCCTGAGCAAGAGCGAGACCCCGTCTCTACTAAAAATAGAAAGAAATTAATCGGACAACTAAAAATATTTAGAAAAAATTAGCCGGGCATGGTGGTGCATGCCTGTAGTCCCAGCTACTCGGAGGCTGAGGCAGAAGGATCGCTTGAGCCCAGGAGTTTGAGGTTGCTGTGAACTAGGCTGACGCCACGGCACTCTAGCCCGGGCAACACAGTGAGACTCTGTCTCAAAAAAAAAATAACATTGATTCTTACAGCTCATGGGGCTTTGACATGGGGATCTAAGAGATCATCTAGTTCAGCCTTTGGCTTTTTTTTTTTTTTTTTTAGTGCTATCTCAAAATTATCTGAAACAGGTTAGGAAAAACAGTGAAAATTCTATATTTGGTATTTGTATTTAATGAGAGCTATACTAATGAAGCATTTATTATAATTAGCACTTTTACTTGGAAAGTTTGGTGCACCTTGGTTACAAAACTGGTGTGACTTATGCAGTTGATTAGTATTGTTTTTTAGCCGTCGAAATTGTAGTAGCTACTCTTTGCTTTGGTGGACGGTCTTATTCAATAAGCTGTTTATTTTTCGTAGTTCTTTTGTGCCTTCTTGTGTCTTGAAGAGTCTTGATCTGTGTTAAATGTGAGCAAAGGTATCATCTGTCTTTCTAATTTTTATTTCGTGAAATAGCGGATTTTGGTTTTGCTCGTTACCTGCATAGTAACATGATGGCTGCAACCCTGTGTGGATCCCCAATGTACATGGTGAGTGAGCGTTTGCATCCCTGTGTGTTCAAAGCATTGGAATTTAAGTATGATCCTTGTTTTCAAGTAAGATGTGATTTTATGTATAGTTTGAACTGTTAGTAATGTTAATTATATTACCAATAATGCTATAACACAAACATCTTTTGCTTTAGCATAGTGGACTGTGAAAGTAACTCATTTTTGCCATTTGTTTTAGTTTTTTTAAAAGATTAGTTATTATGGCACAAATCCTCTATTAGATTAAATTGAGAATAAAAATTCGTGAAATATAATCATGATATGCTTGATGTGTACTTTTAAGAATACTAAAAAAAACACCTATTGGGGGCATTTGTTTAGCATAAGATATGCTCATCTTTTGCATGTTGTCTCTAGACAAGGTCCCTGTATTATAGACATTTTTCCCATCAGCCTCACACTGAAAACTGAAAAATCTTAGCTTTCCTCTTTATCCTTTCAGGTAGAGATTATCATGTATGATAGGGCTAGGCTATGAAACTTCTAAACTAATGTGAAGCATTAAGCCTGGAAATATGTTAATTCTAGAGCTTCAGAATTATGTAAAGTAAATAAATGTACCTATTTCAGTTCTAAGTTTAAAATGGATTTATGTTCAATTAGAAATTTCTCTAACCTAAAATCAACTTTGAGATCAAGAAAACTAGTTATCAAAGCTCAAAAATTTTTTATATCAAATCTGCTTTCTTGATTATATTATAATTTTACTGCTTATATAAACTTTATAATTTAATATAATTTTTAAAATTACTTTGTACTTCTTGAGTATAAAATTGGTTCAGCCTTGAGAATAGAGTGCTTTGGCTGATTATTAAAGGAGGTTGACTCAATAAGAAATTTACTGGGTACAATAAATACAAATGTTATGCCTGAGCTGGGCACAGTGGTGTGGCAAATGTCTGTAATCCCAGCTATTTGGGAGGCTGAGGCAGGAGGATCACTTGAGCCCAGGAGTTTGAGACTAGCCTAGGCAACATAGCAAGAGCCTGTCTCTTTAAAAAAAAAAAAAGGAAAGAAAAAGAAAGGTGTGCCTGGAAAATAAAATTTAACTATCTTTAAGTGTATTGGACATTTCCATTTAGTGTTTGACCTGATTGATGGTATATTTAAAATGTAACATTTGATGAAAAGTGAGAAAATACCTCTAACAAAGCAGCAGAGAAATGCTTTTACTTTTAGCATAATTTTTATTATTGTGATTTGGATCATAGTTTTTCTATTATAAAAAGTTTCAAATTATAAAAAAATGTAGGGAATAATGTAGCAAACACCTGTGTACCCAGCATCCATATTTAACAAAGGTAACATTTTGCTATGCGTTCCTTGATCTTTTTTTTAGAAAGAAAGAAAATATTTTAGAGGCAACCGCGTCCCTTTTGTCCCTCTCCCTGATTCCATTACCCACTCTCCTACCCTCACACCCCTGAGGGGACCTCTGTCCTATAATTGATGTGTATTTTTCTTTATTATTGTTTTACTACTTTTACTATACTTTATGTATCCCTAATAATAAATGTTTCTACAACTTGCTTCTTTTCATACATTGTTACTGAGATTTACCAGTAGATCTCTATATATAATAATGTAGTTCTAAGTTCATTGCAGTATTGTTTGAGTAGAGAAATATTAATCACAGTGTGTTAAGTTTTATTGTGGTAGTTTGTTAGGAGTGTGACCATTACCAGTTAACTAATATATACATATTGATTATGTAAATAGCATAATGCGTATCTCTTGACTTTCTCTATACCCAGGCTCCTGAGGTTATTATGTCACAACATTATGATGCCAAGGCAGACTTGTGGAGCATAGGAACAGTGATATATCAATGCCTAGTTGGAAAACCACCGTTTCAGGTAACCTGACTTTTTTCCTTGTATCCTCAGTTATGGGATCTTCTCATTTTACAGTTGCCTTTGACTTATGAAATGAGGAGTACTTTGAAAGCAATGTTTTTGGCTCCTTTGTGACTTACTTGGATTTTGTTACAGGCAAAAATTGCTGTAGTGAGCCAGAACATCTTTTGCTTTTCCCCTCTTGTTGCCTGCCCTTTGTAGTTGGACTGGGTGTAAAGCCTGTTTTCCAGGCTAGTGAAAACTAGCTAGAGTCAGAGCTAATAGGCTGGTGGGAAAGGGGTGTGAATGGTCATATCAGCGCTTCCTGTTTAGCCTGGTTTTGAGTTCCTGGAATCCACTTGAGGGCTGGGGCTTGTCTAGGGAGATCACTGGAAACTGTGTCTCCACTTCTTTATTCCTGACGCTGCTGGATGAGAGGTAATTATTTAGGCTTTTGGAAATTATTTTGAGTCTCTTTCCTCCTCTCTTCCTCTCCCCTAACATCCTGTCAAAAAGTGGCCCTCTAGAATATAATCATGATGATTTATCTTGAATTCATATTGCTATGTCATAATTTCTTATGTTACAGAGAAGATCTTTGAATCCAAAAACTGGAACAAAGTGAAATTATTTGCCCAAGATGGTATAAAAAAAAAAAATCAGTGACACATCCAGGTTAAACACTTAATCTCCCAGTCTAGTTTGTGTGTAGAGGAGGCTTCACTAATTTAGCAGCTCCTGTTATAACCTGTTGCTATGGACAGACTGAATAGTAGCAGTATACTAAGTTCTCATCTTTGAATTCCTTTAAGGTCCTAAGGTAAATACATCTGGATTTATACAGTAATAACGTACCTATTGGGTAGGCCATGTAATCTCCAGAATAGTGGTCCTTGACCTTTTCTGAGTTTCAGGCTCCTCTGAGAGTCTGACCTCAGAAAAGGTGCATCATACTCAGATGCACAGAATTTTCACACAGTTTCGTAGGTTTTATGAGTTCCTAATGCCCAACTATGGGTCCCTCAGCAATCCATGGTTTTCAAGTTTAGAATCTATGTTCTGTATAGCAAGAATATGACTGTCAGTCGCATAATTTGGAAGTTTTGCTTCATTGTTTAGGAAATTAAACCTTTTTTTTTTTTTAAATAGGCCAATAGTCCTCAAGACTTAAGGATGTTTTATGAAAAAAACAGAAGCTTAATGCCTAGGTATGTGTTTAGATTACACCGGGTTCTGCTATTTGTGAACACAGTGTTATTTATTTGAACTCTGTGTATTTTATGTATTTCCATTATTGATTCCTGTTTCATTTGACAGAAATGTGAGAGCATTTATTATAACAGGAAATTAGAAAATTTCAGGCACATCATAGGTACCTGGGTAGTGTTGTACCATTTTCTTTCTTTTTTAAAATGTAAAGTAAATTTAAAAGAAAAATTTCCAGAAGTTATATATGTTCCTTTTGGAGGGCAATGCAAGCAGAATAGATGTGCATAAAGTAGAAAATAAATTTCCACCTAAGCTTTGCTCTGTTCTGTAGGGATAACAAGAGTTTGCTTTGTATCTTTCCAGATATTTTTTGTGGGAGTTCTTTATATATGTTTGAATGCTTGCTTTTTTGTTTGTTTGTTTTTCTTTGCTGATTGTGCTTTAAAAGAGTGCCTGTTTACGTGTATATTTATACACACACATAGTTTAAGACAGATTACATCATACTTTGTGAATTGTTCTGCAACTTACTCTTGTTTTTCACCATGTAGTATATCATAGATGATGTTCAATGATCGTATGCAGAGAGCTACAGCATTCTTTTAAATGGCTACATAGAATCCCATAGTGAGATGTACCATATTTTATTAAATCAGATCTCTGTTGTTTTCATTTTTTGGTTACTACAAACAATTTAGTGAAGAGTGTGTGTGTGTGTATATACCTTTATGCATGTTTGCATTTCTTTGGGATGAACTCCTAGAAATGAAATTGTTGGACTGAATGTTATGCTCTCCAAGTAGGCTCTCCCAGTTCATACGGCAGGATTAGAGAATGCTCCTTTCCCCTCATTTTTAGCAACATGGAATGTTATCAGATTTGATGCCTCACAAATGGAGGCAGACCAGTTAGCTATTAATTTAATTTGTATTATTCTCTTCATTAGTGAGGTTGGCTCCTTTTTTGTCTAATATCTTTTTGTCCTTTTCATTCTGTGAGTTGTATATTCCTATTAGTTAAGTCATTTTCCTACTACTTTGTCATTTTTTTTTTCATATAGGATTTAAGAAGTTGTATTATTTCTCATTTGTATTTGTTTAAGCTTTGCCCTTTTCCACACAGAATTGGTAGTGGCTGTTTTTCTAGTAGTGAACTTCATAGCAACTATTAGCACAAAGTTGAAGTTGTGTTAAAACTCAAGATTATCTGGGCTTGTGAAGTGTTGTATTTCTGCAGATACTCTAATAAACAACAATAATAAGCACAATATAGGCATCCTCTCAAATTGATGCTATTTCTCAAAGGCAATTGTTTAGTGCCTTTTTTTTTCCTTCTTTAAGGTGTGAGGGCTTACCATGGTCTTCTTGGTATAAATGTAGTATTAATATTTGTGAAACTGCATATATATTTTCATTTATCATACTGAGGGCAAAAGTAATATAGTTAATATATATAAACTCGTCACTTATGTTGGGTTTTCTTTCCTTTCCCTCAGTATTCCCAGAGAAACATCACCTTATTTGGCTAATCTCCTTTTGGGTTTGCTTCAGAGAAACCAAAAAGATAGAATGGACTTTGGTAAGAAATAGTTTCAAATTATGCATGCTTTCTAATTTTATTTTTATGTATGCTGAAAAGATTTTTTAAAAAAGATAACTATAGAGATTTCAGAATAAAATTAAGTCGATTTCGCTTTTCTTTTTCTTTATTTTCCTTCAGTGTGTTTGTAAATGTTTACTGAGTGCTTACTGTGTTCTAGGTATGGGAGATAGAGTAATAAACAAGGTCTTTGTCTTCATGTAGCGTATATTCTAGTGGGAGAACACAATAAATAAATTATAAACTATAATTGCATATTATATTAAAAGGTGCTGCATACTGTGGAAAAAAATAAAGATGGAAGAGGAATGGATGTGTAGGTGGGAATTGAAATTTTAAATAAGGTAGTCATTGAAGACCTTGCTGAGAAAGTGACATTTAGACAAAGACTTGATTGACTTGCAGTGAAAATGAGCCTGGTGGGTATCTATGGGAAGAGCTCTTCAGGCAGAGGGAATAGCCAATACAAATGTCGAGAGCTGCGAGCATGTGTGTAAGCTTGGGAGGCAACTAGAAGGCCGGTTAAAGACTTGGGCTTTTGGCCGGGCACCGTGGCTCATGCCTGTAATCCTAGCACTCTTGGAGGCCGAGGCGGGAGGATCGCTTGAGCTCAGGAGTTCGAGACCAGCCTGAGCAAGAGCGAGACCCCATCTCTACTAAAAAAATAGAAAAATTAGCCAGACAACTAAAATAGAAACAAGTAATTAGCCGGGTGTGGTGGGGCACGCCTGTAGTTCCAGCTACTTGGGAGGCTGAGGCAGGAGGATTGCTTGAGCCCAGGAGTTTGAGGTTGCTGTGAGCTAGGGTAAGGCCATGGCACTCTAGCCCGGGTGACAGAGCAAGAGTTTGTCTAAAAAAAAAAGAAAAGAAAAAAGGACTTGGGCTTTTCCTCAGTGTGATGGGAGCCATTGGAGGGTTTTGAGCAGAGGAAAAGTGATCTGAGTAATGTTTTAAAAGTATCAGTCTGGTTGCTTCTTGAGACTAGACTGTACTATTTATTCTGTTATTTTCTTAATGATTACTCTAAGGATTACAATATGTGTCTTAATTTATCACAATCTATACAAATAATAGTTGAATATCATTAAAATATAGAAACTTTGTTCTTCCAGTGTAGCACGATTCCTTCCTCCCTTTTTGCTGTTACCGTCTCATATGTTTGTCTGTGTTGTAGTCTCCACAATGCAGTGTTGTAACCATTGCTTTATACAATCTTATGTCTTTTAAAGAAGTTAGGAGAAGAAGTAGAAAGGAGAAAAAAACATTTATAGAGTCTTCTGTTAGCCTATACATTTACCATTTCTGGTGTTCTTCATTTCTTCTTGTGGATTCAAGTTACTGTGTGGTGTCATTTTTTGTCTCTAATACAATTCCATTCCCCTTCCTTTGTGCTATCATTGTCATGTATATTAATCTTTAGATGATATAAGCTCAACAATACAATTTTATAATTATTATTTTATGCAGTTGTCTTTTAAATCAGTTAAGAGAAGAAAGAAAAATATATAATATACTGTCTTTTATAATTATTTACATAATTACTAGTGCTCTTTATATAAATTCTTTCAAAATCTTCATTTATCTGGGAATGTCTTTATTTCACCTTTACTTTAGAAAAATGTTTTATGAGGCCACTGTCTGCTGGGATGTGTGCCTATTCCTCCCTCTTTTGGAGTGTACCATCGCTTGCTAAAAAAAAAATTAAAAAAAAAAAAAAAGAAAAATGGTTTTTGCTAGATATTGAATTATTGGTTGATAGAGTCCCCCCACCCCCAGTACGTAGACTATGTCATTTTACTACTATCTTGCCTCTATTATTTCTCATAAGTCACCTTTTAATTTTATTAGGTTTCCCTAGTATTTGATGAGTCATTTTTCTCTTCGTGCTTTTGAGATTTTTCTCCTTGTCTTTGACTTTTGACAGTTCTAACTGTGATCTGTGTAGATGTGTATCTCTTTGTGCTTATCTAACATGGAATTTTTTTTTTTTTTTTTTTT
>NW_012149230.1:3373727-3387384 GCF_000956105.1 Propithecus coquereli | reverse complement strand
TTGCTGTGAGCTAGACTGATGCCACGGCACTCTAGCCTGGGTGACAAAGTGAGACTCTGTCTCAAAAAAAAAATAAAAATAAAAAATAAACAAAAAATAAAATAAAATGCTTTCTGTCCCTTTCTCTCTTCTCTGGAATTCCCATTGTGCACATTTAATGGTCTATGGTTGATGATGTCCCACAGCTCTCTTGAGTCTGTTCATTTTTCCATACTTTTTTTCTTTCAGTTCTTCAGATTGGAAATATCTTTTGATCTGTTTTCAGACTTGTGTATTGTTTCTTCTGGAAGTGCAAATCTGATGTTGAGCACCTGTAGTGAAGTTTTCGTTCAGTTACTGAACTTTTCAACTCCAGAATTTTCATTTGGTTCTTTTTTATAATTTGTTTTTCTTGATATTCTTTACTTGATGAGTCACTGTCATCATACTTAACAAAAACTCTTTAAACATGGTTTCCTTTAGGTTTTTGAATGTATTTCTAATAGCTGCTTTGAAGTCTTAGCTAAGCCCAACATTTGGCCACCTCAGAGATAGTTTCCATTGACTGCTTCCCCCTACCCGCCATGGGTCATTTGTTTCTTTGCATGCCTTATACTTTTATCAAAAATTAGACATTTTATGTAATGTAAGCAACTTTAGATTCACATCCTTCCCCTCCCCCATTGGGGATTGTTGTGTTTGTTTAGTTACTTGCATGAACTAAATATGTGGAATATTGTTTCTCCTGCAGTTTTTGAGCATTGATTTCTCTCCTCAGTTTTCTTGTGTTTTGTTTAATTAAAAAAATTTTGTTCCTATGGCAACCAAATGCCTAGAGCCTGCTGCCTGAACTGAACCAGTGGCCCCTCCCACTACTCGCTACAGTAGGCAGTGCAGCTTAATCCAAGAGGCTCGTGAGCTGCTGTTTCTCCCCTGGTTGGAGCGGGCCCCTGGTCCAGACCTCTGCGGATAGAGAGATCTACCTCCCTCACATTGGGGTTTAGTGGTGAAACAGGGGTACACAGTTGGAGATCCCTGTGCCCACCTTTGTCACAGAGAGATGCATGCCAGTGTGTCAGACATACAAACTGTGGGGTAGCTTAAAAGCCAGGCTTGGGCAGAGAGGGAATGCATGTGGATTGACCAGAGGGGAGAGTGTGTGGAGTTCCAGGGAGAAAATAGGGAGGGCACATGCCCCACCCCACAGAGAAACCAGGCTAGTGGACCGGGACTGAAAAAGCCTGGCTTGGGGCCTTAGCAATCACATGATCAGGCCCCTCCAATTAGGAGCAGCTCTCCAAGTTTGGAGAGATTGCCCTAAACTCCGTATCAGCAGCTCCCCCTAGCGGCCAGATAGCAACTTCTGAACCCCACTGAGGCTCAGCAAAACCTCTCAGGCCCTAGCAACTCAGTCACCATTTGTTCTGTTCCTCCCCCCACCACAGGGGGAGTAGAAATCAAGCAACTCCCTGGGAACTCCAGGGTCCCTCCTAAAGCTTAGGGCATCTCCCTGCCCCATCTGGGGCACAAGAGCTTACAAAAGAACTCCTTGGCAGCTGGCTCTTCCACACAAACTACTATCAAAGATAGGGAGCAACCCCATTGCTACATACAGCACCTTCTATCTCAAGCAAACAGGGAGCAAAGGATTCAAACCCACAAATTCTACCTACTGTCTTAGAGATTAAGCTGGGGGAACTACCTAACTCACTACCCACTGTTGGGAAGAGGTGATGATAACAAGTCAGAGGTAACAAGAGAGGTTCATCAAACCTGCTAGAGCATCCCAAAGGCAACTCAGACCAGCACTTTTCTCCCTGACATGGTCAGGGACCAATCTCTGGGGTCTCCGAGACAGGCCCATAAGGTAGCCCTATAACACCCTTGGCTCTCGATTGAGAGACCAGATGAGTAGTAACCAGAAAAAAATTCTGGAAATATGAAAAATCAAAGTGAAAGAGGTCACCCCCTAAAGAAAACAGTAACTCCTTACCAATGGATACCAACCTAAATAAAAAGATTAAAATGACAGGTGAAGAATTTCAAACATGAATTGTAAGGAAGCTCAGTGAAATACAAGAGAAAATAGAAACCCAACACAAAGAAGCCACAAAAACAATGCAGGAGATGAATGAAAAATTCTCTAAAGAAATTGAAGTATTAAAGAAAAACAGAATTTCTGGAAATGAACAATTCATTCAAGGAATCACAAAGCACAGTGGAAAGCCTTAAGAATAGGCTAGATAAGGCAGAAGAAAGAATCTCAGAACTTGAAGATAATACCTTTGAGCTAAATAGGTAAGTTCAAGAGAAAGAACAGAGAAATAAGAGGAACAAACAAAGCCTACAAGAAATGTGGGATTATGTAAAGAGGCCAAACACAAGAATCATAAGTATCCCTGAGGGCGAAGTAGAAAATACACAAGGGTTGGGTAATTTATTTGAGGGAATAATTGAGGAAAACTTCCATGGCTTTGCTAGAAACCTAAATATCCAGGTACAAGAAGCACATAGGACTCCTGGGAGATTCCGTGTAAAGAGGAAATCACCATGACACATAGTCATTAGCCTGGCCAAGGTTATTATAACACGAAAGAGGCATGCCTATGAATAGTAAGGTGAAAACAGCAGGTAACTTACAAAGGAAAATCTGTCAGACTAACTGTGGAATTCTCAATGGAAACCTTGCAAGCCAGAAGGGATTGGAAACTCATCCTCAGTCTTCTAAAACAGAATAATAACCAGCCTAGCATTTTGTATCCTGCAAAACTAAGTTTCTTATATAAGGGAGAAATAAGGACTTTCTCAGACAAACAATTGCTGAGGGAATTTACAAAGACCAGACCTGCCCTGCAGGAACTACTCAGACCTGTGTTATACACCGATCAGCACAATAGACACCCACCAGTGTAAAATCATCCAAAAGCTAAAGTTCAGGGCCCAGATACCACAGTGGCTTAAGAGGGAAAACAAAGCAATAAGGGTCTACCCAACAGGATGAACAGAAATGACCACACATGTCGATTCTTTCAGTAAATGTGAATGGCTTGAACTCCCCACTGAAGAAACATAGGCTTGCCGAATGGATAAAAAAATATAAGCCAAGTATCTACTGTCTCCAGGAAACACATCTAACCCACAAGGACTCATTCCGACTCAAGGTGAAGGGATGGAAAACAATATGCCATGCAAATGGAAACCAAAAGAAAGCTGGTGTAGCAGTTCTCATATCAGATAACAAGATAAGATAAACTTCAAATCAACAAAAGAAAGACAAAGATAATCATTATATAATGGTGAAGGGAATAAATCAACTAGAAGACTTAACAATCCTAAATATTTATGCACCTAACACAGGAGCTCCCAGATTCACAAAGCAAGTCCTTCTCAATTTAAACAAAATGATAAACAGAAGCACCATAATAACCAGGGACTTCAACACCCCACTGACAGAACTGGACAGATCAAACAGAAAATAAGCAAAGAAACAACAGACTTAAACAGAATCTAGAACAGATGAGCCTCCCAAACATTTACAGAACATTCTACCCCAAAACTACTGAATGTATGCTTTTCTCAAAAGCTCATGGAACATTCTCTAAGATTGATCACATTCTAGGCCACAAAACATGTCTCAACACATTTTAAAAAATGGAAATTATACCATGTATCTTCTCAGACCACAGTGGAATAAAATTAGAAATCAATTCCAACAGAGACACTCATCCCTACACAAAGTCATAGAAACTAAACAACCTATTGCTGAATGTTAGTTTGGTCAAAGAGGAGATAAAGATGGAGATCAAAAGAGTCTTCGAACTAAATAATAACAGGGACACAAGTTATCAAAAATCTGTGGGATACAGCAAAAGGAGTCCTGAGAGAAAAACTCATACCCTTAAATGCCCACATCCAAAAGACAGAAAGATCACAAATCAACATTCTAATGAATCATCTCAAGGAACTGGAAAAGTAAGAGCAAACAAATCCTAAACCCAGCAGAAGAAAAGAAATAAACAAGATAGAGCAGACCTAAATGAAATCAAGAACAGATGAATTATACAGAAGATTAATGAATCAAAAAGTTGGTTATTTGAAAAGATAAAATTGATAGGCCTCTTGCTAGATTAACTAGAAATAGAAAAGAAAGGACTCTAATAAGCTCACTGAAAAATGAAGAGGGAGAAATCACAACTGATACCATGGAAATACAAAATATCATCTCTGAATACTATAAAAATCTCTGTGTTCATAAACTTAAAAACGTGGAGGAAATGAACACATTCTTGGAAACACATAACCGCCGTAGGCTCAATGAGGAAGAACTAGGACTCCTGAACAGACCAATATCAAGCACCAAAATTGAAGCAGCAATTAAAAATCTTCCAACAAAAAAAAGTCCCGGACCAGATGGTTTCACACCTGAATTTTACCAAACCTACAAAGAAGAACTAGTACCTATACTACAGAAGTTATTCTATAACATCGAGAAGGAAGCCAATCTCCCCAATTTGTTCTATGAAGCCAATATCACCTTGATACCAAAGCCAGGAAAGGACTTAACAAAAAAAAGAAAACTACTGACCAATATCCCTTATCAATATAGATGCAGAAATTCTCAATAAAATCTTAGCAAACTGAATTCAGCTGCACATCAAAAAAAATAATTCATCATGGCCAAGTGGGCTTCATCCCAGAGATGCAAACATGGTTCAACATATGCAAATCTATAAATGTGATTCACCACATAAATAGAAGCATAAACAAAGACCATATGATCCTCTCAATAGAAACAAGAAGCATTTGACAAAATTCAGCACCCTTTTATGATAAGAACGCTTAACAATATAGGCATAGATGGGACATACCTCAAAACGATAAAAGCCGTATACAACAAACCACAGCCAGCATCATACTGAATGGAGAAAAATTGAAAGCATTCCCACTTAGAACTGGAACCAGACAAAGTTGCCCACTATCACCACTTCTATTCAACATGGTGCTGGAAGTCCTAGCCAGAGCAGTCAGACAAAAGAAGGAAATCAGGGTATCCAAATTGGGAAAAAAGAAGTCAAACTATCCCTCTTTGCTAACAATGTGATCTTATACCTAGAAAACCCCAAATATTCAACCAAGAGACTCCTGGAATTGATAAATTCAGCAAAGTGTCAGGTTACAAAATCAGTATACACAAATCAGTAGCTTTCATATACACCAACAGTCAAGCTGAGAATCAAATCAAAGATGCAAAACCTTTCACAATAGCAATAAAGGAAATAAAATACCTAGGAATATATTTAAGCAGATGAAAGACCTCTACAGAGAGAACTACGAAACACTGAAAAAGCAGGACGGTGGCTATGGAAGTTGGAATCTACTAAGGAGTGTATAACAACTCACCTGCCAAATCAACAAGCCAAAGAAAATAAAAGATAAAATTATTATTTAAAATTAAAAGACAAAAATAGAAACACTGAGAAAAGAAATTGCAGAGGATGTAAACAGATGGAAAAACCTATGCTCATGGATCAGCAGAACCAATATTGTTAAAATGTCTATACTTCCCAAAATGATTTACAGATTCAGTGCAGTCCCCATTAAAATACCAATGTCATTTTTCACAGACCTAGAAAAAATAGTTCTGTGCTTTATATGGAAACAGAAAAGACCCTGAATAGCCAATGCAACCTCACATAATAAGAACAAATCGGGAGGCATCACTTTACCGGACTTCAAGCTATACTACAAGGCTATAGTAAGCCAAGCAGCATGGTACTGGCACAAGAACAGAGACATAGACATATGGATCAGAATGGAGAACGCAGATATGAAACCATCCTCATATTGCCATCTGATCTTTGACAAAGCAGAAGAAAAACATACACTAGGGAAAAGAATCCCTATTCAATAAATGGTGCTGGGAAAATTGGATAGCCACATGTAGAAGACTGAAACAGGATCTGCACCTCTTATCACTCACGAAAATTCATTCACAATGGATAACAGACTTAAACCTAAGGCATGAAACTATAAGAATTCTAGAAGAAAATGTTGGAAAAACTCTGAAAGATATCAGCCCAGGCAAAGAATTTATGAAGACCCCAAAAGCAATCATAGCAACAACAAAAATAAATAAGTGGGACCCGATCAAATTCAAAAGCTTCTGCACAGCCAGGGACACAATCAATAGAGCAAATAGACAACCTACAGAATGGGAGAAAATACTCACATGCTATATATTCTATAAAGGGCTGATAACCAGAATGTGCAAAGAACTCAAGCAAATCAGCAAGAAAAAATCAAACAACCTTATAAAAAAGTGGGCAAAAGGTATGAACAGAAGCTTTTCAAAAGAAGATAAACTAATGGCCAACGAACACATGAAAAAATGCTCAATGTCTGTAATCATTAGGGAAATGCAAATCAAAACCACAATGAGGTATCACCTAACTCCAGTGAGAATGGCTCTTATCAAAAAGTCCCAAAACAACAAATGCTGGTATGGATGCGGAGAGAAAGGAACACTTACACACGGTTGGTGGGACTGCAAACTAGTACAACCTTTATGGAAAGTAGTATGGAGATACTTGAAAGTCTAAAAGTAGACCTACCATTTGATCCAGCAATTCTACTACTAGGTATTTACCAAAAAAAAAAAAAGACATTTTATAAAAAAGACACTTGCAATCAAATATTTATAGCAGCACAATTCAGAACCAACAAAGATGTGAAAATAACCCAAGTGTCCATCAATACATGCGTGGATTCAGCCATAAAAAAAAGGTGATCTAGTATTTTTTTGTAACAACTTGGATGGAACTGGAGACCATTCTTCCAAGTAAAATATCACAAGAATGGAAAGGCAGACACCACATGTACTCAATACTAAATTGAAACTAATCGGTCAACACTTACGTGCATATATAGAAGTAAAACTCAACAGAAATCAAATAGGTGGGCAGAGGGGGTGGGTAAATTTCACACCTAATGGGTACAATGCACACTATCTGGGTGAAGGGCACACTTATAACTTTGAGTCAAACTATACAAAAGCAAATTATGTAACCAAAACATGTGTGCCCCCATGATATTCTGAAATTAAAAGAATTTCAGCCTGGCTTCCAAGGGGTTACCCTATGTCAGCATTTTTTTAGTGGTCAGCCAGTGATTGGTCAAAGGTTGTGCTTAAACACTTTGAGGCAGTTAGGCTTCCACCCTTTGCGCATGAGTCTGTGTGTGGTTGGGGAATATATTAAAAGTTCAAGCACTTACGGATCTGTCCTGGCTTGGGGAATACGTTAAATGGTCAAGGAGGCTTGGCATGGTGGCTCACATCTGTAATCCTAGCACTATGGGAGGCTGATGTGGGAGAATCACTTGAGGCCAGGAGTATGAGACCAGCCTGAACAAGAGCAACACCCTGACTCTACAAAAAATAGAAAAGTTAGCTGGGTGTGGTGGCACATGGACCTGTAGTCCAGCTGCTTGGAAGGCTGAGGCAGGAGGATCACTTGAGCATAGGAGTTTAAGGTTATAGTAGACTATGATGATGCCACTGCACTCTAGCCCAGGTGACAGAGCAAGACTCTGTCTGAAAATTAAAAAAAAAAAAAAAAAAAGTTCAAGCACTTACAGAGTCCAAAATACAGAGTAGAATATTTTTCTGTTCTGTATTTTATTTATCTCCACTCCAATCTTTATTATTTCTTTTCTTTTAGCTTTGGGTTTAGTTTGCTGGGTTTTTTTTTTTCCTAGTCCTTAAGCATGAAGTTAGGTTATTGCTTAGATATATGTCTTCTTTTTTTAATGTAGGTGTTTACAGCCATAAATTTCTGCCTTATTACTGCTTTTGCTGTATCCCGTAAGTTTTGGTACATTGTGTTTTCATTTTCATTTGTTTCAAGGTATTTTCTAATTTCCTTTATGACTATTTCTTTGACTCATTGGGTGTTTAAGAGTGTGTTTTTAATTTCCACATATTTGTGTATTTTCCAGTTATTTCTTTTATTGATTTCTGCTTTCATTCCATTGTTCGGAAAAGGTAATCCTCTATCATCACAACCTTTTAAAATTTATTAAGACTTGTTTGTGGCCTGACGTGTGGTCTATCCTAGAGAATGTTCCTTGTGCACTTGAGAAAAATGTGTATTCTGCTCTTGGTGAATAGAGTGTGCTTTGTGTATCTGTTAGGCCCAGTTAGTTTACAGTGCTGTTCAAGTCCTCTGTTTTCTTAGTGATGCTCTATCTGGTTGTCTTATTGGTATTGTCCAACAATACCCCATTGTTGAAAGTGGGGTATTGAAGTCTCCAGCTACTATTTCATAACTATTTCTCCTTTCAATTGTCAATGTTTGCTTCATATATTTTGTGGCTCTTATGTTTATAATTGTTAAATTTTCTTGGTGAATCGACCGTTTTATCATTATTTAATATGCTTCTTTGTCTCTTGTAACAGTTTTTAACTTAAATTCTATTTTGTTAACCTAACTGTCTTTTACCTGCTATTTGCATGGAATATCTTTTTCCAGCTTTTCACTTTCATTGTATTCATGTCTTTAGATCTAAAGTGAATCTCTTGTAGGTAGCATATAGTTGGACCATTTTCTTTTAATCCACTTTGCCAGTCTCTGCCTTTTTATTGGAGAGCCACTTACATTTATAGTAATTGCTGGTAAGGAAGGATTTCTGGCATTTTATAATTTCTATGTCTTATAGCTTTTTTGTCCCTTGTTTCTTTCATTACTGCTGTCTTTTGTGCTGCTTGACATTTTTGTAGTGATGTGTTTTGATTCCCTTCTCATTTTGTTTTGTGTATATTTTTCCTTGTGGTTATCTAGGGATTATGGAAGACATATAAAGTTATTGATACCAACTTAACTCCAGTTACTTACAAAAACTCTACTTCTGTATCACTCTGTCCCTTCCTTTATGTTATTGACATCACAAATTATATCTTTATAATTTTATTGCATTTGTCTTTTAAATTCTGTAGAAAGTGACAAATGAACTTACAAACCAAAATTATAATACTACTGGTTTTTAAATTGCCAATGTATTTATCTTTTCGGAGGGTCTTTTTATCTTCGTACGGCTTTTCTTTACTGTCTAGCTCCTTTCATTTCGACCCAAAGTACTCCCCTTAGCATTTCCTGTAGGGAAGGTCTAGTAGTAATGAACTCCCTCAGCTTTTGTTCATCTGGGAATATCTTAATTTCGTCCTCAGTTTTGTGGAATGTAGAATTCTCAGTTGACTTTTTTTTTCTTTTAGCACTTTAAATTTATTATCCCACTGCCTTCTGGCCTTCAAGATTTCTGATGAGAAATTGGCTGATAATCTTAAGGATCCCTTATATCTGACAAATTAATTCTGTCTTGTGGGTTTTAAGAGGATCACTTGAGGTCAGGAGTTTGAGACCAGCCTGAGCAAGAGCAAGGGCAAGATCCTGCCTCTACTAAAAATAGAAAAAAACTGGCCAGGTGTGGTGGCATGCACCTGTAGTCCCAGCTACTCAGGAGGCTGAGGAAGGAGGATTGTTTGAGCCCAGGAGTTTGAGGTTGCAGTGAGCTGTGATGGTGCCACTGCACTCTAGCTGGGGCAACAGAGTGAGACTCTGTCTCAAAAAAAAAAAAAAAAAGCTTCTTTATTTGGCTTTTGATAGTTTGATTATGTATCTCAGTGTAGGTCTCTTTGGTTTATCTTACTTGGAGTTCTTTAAAGTTTTTAGTCATTCCTTCAAATAATCTCTCTGCCTCTTTCTCTCTGTTCTCCTTCTGGGACTTGCATAATGTATATGTAGGTTAGCTTGATAGTGTCCCACAAATCCCTTAAGCTCTGTTTACCTTTCTTCTTTTTTCTTTCTGCTCCTTGGACTCAGTAATTTCAGTTGTCAAATCTTCAAGTTTGCTAATTTTTTCCTTTGCCTGCTCAAATCTGTTTAATGAATTTTTCATTTCAGTTATTATACTTCTCAGCTCCAGAATTTCTATTTGGATCTCTCTGTATAATTTCTATCTCTTTGTTGATATCCTATCCACACATCATTTTCCTAATTTCCTTTAGTTCTTTGTCCATGTTTCTCATTAGTTCTTTGAGCATATTTAAAACAGTTATTTTATTTTTTAATAGAGACAGGGTCTTGCTCTGTCATCCAGACTGGAGTGCAGTGGAATGATCATAGCTCACTGTAACCTCAAACTCCTGGGCTCAAGTGATCCTCCCATCTCAGCCTCCTGAGTAGCTGGTATTACAGGTGCTTAACCACAATACCTGGCTAATTTTTTTAGTATTATTTTTTGTAGAGATAGAGTCTTGCTATTTTGCCCAGGCTGGTCTTGAACTCCTGGGTTTAAGTGATGCTCCTGCCTTGGCCTCCCAAAGTGCTAGGATTATAGGTGTGAACCACCACACCTGGCAAGACAGTTACTTTAAAGTCTTTGTGTAGTAAGTCTGATGTCTAGACTTCTTTGGGGACACTTTCTGTCAGTTTACTTTGATCCTTTGCACCATATTTTCCTATTTTCTTGTATACCTTGTGATTTTTTTGTTATTGAAAATTTTGCATCTAACTATTACAATGTGGGAACTCTGGAAGGCAGATTTTCCCACCTTCCCAGAGTTTGCTTTTTTGGTTTTGGTTTTTGTTTTTTGTTTTTGCTATTGTTTGTTTAATTGTTAAAGTCTGTATTAGTCCATTTGGTTTGAGAGTTTCCAGACTATTTTTTCAAAGACTATTCTTGTCGTGTGTGATTACTGATGTATCTGTTCTTAATGATGCTGTAATAACTATCTTAGCATCTAAATTGGGAAATAAATATAATGCTGGTTTTTAAAAAACCTAGGAAAGAAAAAGAAAGGAAATAAAAAAGAGCCAACATTATTAAAATACAAAACAAAAAAAGAAAATAAAGAGCTATTTTTATTAAAAGATAAAAAAATTGATAAATCTCTGACTAGACCGATCAAGAAAAAACAGGAATACAAATTATAAATATTAAAAATGAAATGGCACTATTCACTACAGGTCATATAGACATTAATGTGATAATAAGGGAATACTATGAACTTTATGTGAACAAATTCAGCAATGTAGTTGAAATAGACAAATTCTCTGAAATATACGAAGTGTCAAAACTTTCTCAAGAAGAAATAGCAAATATAAATAACCCTCTGTCTATTTTTTTTTCTTTTTTTGAGAGAGTCTCACTCTGTTGCCCTGAGTAGAGCGCCATGAGCCTAGCTCACAGCAGCCTCAAACTCCTGGGCTCAAGCGATCCTCTTGCCTCAGCCTCCCAAGTAGCTGGGACTACAGGCGCATGCCACGACGCACGGCTAATTTTTCTATTTTTAGTAGAGATGGGGTCTCACTCTTGCTCAGGCTGGTCTTGAACTCCTGACCTCAAGGGATCCTCTTGCCCTGAACTCTCAGGGTGCTAGGATTGCAAGTGTGAGCCACCGTGCCTGGCCAATTTTTTTAAATGTAATTCTTCTATAGAGCTGGGCACAGTGGCACACACACCTGTAGTCCCAGCTACTCGGGAGAGAGACTGAGAAAGGAGGATCACTTGAACTCAGGAGTTCAAGATGAGCCTGGGCAAGACAGTGTGACCCTGTCTCTAAAACCAAAAGAAAACAAAACAACAAAAAAAGTTTTCCCCACAAAGAAAATGGCCAAATAACATGACAGGCATTTTCTATAACATATTTAAATATCAAATACCACCAATCCTACATGTACTCTTTTTAAAAGGAGAGGCAGAAGAAAGACATCTTGACTTGTTTATGCAGTCTGCAACACCCTGATCCCAAACCAGAGACATTACAAGAAAAGAAAACTATAGACAAATTATCCCTCATGAATATATATGTAAAAATTCTTTAACAAAAATTAGCAAATTGAATACAGCATTATTATCAAAAGATTAACACATGGAGTGGAATCCCAAGACTACAAGGTTGGTTTAACATTTGAAAGTCAATTATATTAAAAGATTCAGGAAGTCCAAAAGTGATGGACCAGGAAGCTCCAAGCTCTTGTTCCCCCATAGAAACACTGAAAAAAAATAATAGGCATAAGCTGTCTGAACCAACTTTGTCAGAGCTCTGGCAAACAGTCAAAGGTTTATAGCAACCAACCAAACAATCAAGAAAAAGCTATCTTCAAAATGCTCCTGGCATTCAAGGAAATCCTTTCAAAAGTAGCTGAACACAAGCTAAAAGAACAGATACATCAGTAATCACACATGACAAGAATAGTCTTTGAAAAAATAGTCTGGAAACTCTCAAACCAAATGGACTAATACAGACTTTAACAATTAAACAAACAATAGCAAAAACAAAAAACAGGATTGTTGCTATGGAGATAACTATAAAAAATTTCAGAGCAAAAAATAATCTAAAGTAGTAAATCAAGAACCAGTGGTGAACAGTGCTCAAAATGCATCCACTGGTTTAATGTGATTCCAGACAGCTAACAATTTTTGTGATTACAGTTGACCCTTGAACAACATAGGTCCACTTATAAGCAGATTTTTTTTTCCAGTCAAATGCAGATTGGAAATATAGTATTTATGGCATTCGAAAGCTGTGTGTATGGAGGGCTGACTTTTTGTTTATGTGGGTTTTGCAGGACTGACTGCAGGACTCCAGTATGAGTGCATTTGTGTATGTATGGATGGTCCTGGACCCAATCCCCCAAGTGTACCAAGGGACGTTAGAAAACGTAAAGACATCTTATGCTGTACTCCACATAGCTAACATACGTATATACATACGTACGTATGTACAGTAGTCCCCGTTTATTCATAGGGAATACGTTCCAAGACCCCCAGTGATGCCTGAAATTGTGGATGGTCCTGAACCTGATTGCTGTCAGTTGGAACACATTTCTATTTATACTTTACACACACAAATTTAATGCCTTTTCCATCTTAACTAAGTACTTATGCACTGTGGCTGTAACTTTTGCCGTTCAAGGTGCTACAGCTAAGCACAAATTTCTTTTTCTTCACAGTTTCATATATAGAAGATTCGTTCTTTCCATAGATCTTAGCAACCTCAGCATAGGATTTTTTTCTTTCCTTAAGTTTAGATTTTTTTACCTTTTCACTTAAAGGAAGCACTTTACAGCTTCTGTTTGGCATATTCAAATTGCCAGCACTTTTGCACTTTGGGGCCATTAGTAAATAAAATAAAGGTTACTTGAATAAAAGTACTGTGATACTGCAATAGTTGATCTGATAACTGAGACAGCCACTAAGTGACTAAGAGGTAGATTTGCTGGACAAAGGGATAATTCATGTCCTGGGTGAGATGGCATGAGATTTTATCACACTGCTTAGGATGGTGTGCAATGTAAAATTTATGAATTGTTTATTTCTGGAATTTTCCATTTAATATTTTTGGACCATAGTTGACTACAGGTAACTGAAACCACAGAAGGCAAAATCATGGAAAATGGAGGACCACTGCATATACATATGCAGAGTACTGCATATACATGCATGCATATACATACACCTTTACATATAATGGTAATAACCTAAGAAGAGGACATGCATTTAAATAATTAGATGAAAGGTTAAATGTGGACATTCAGTGCAAATATTCACCACATCAAGCATCCAGAGGCATAAACGTTGAAGAAAAATATAAATTTTTTTTTCTGTTTACTGCCTTAGA
>NW_012149230.1:3358326-3373578 GCF_000956105.1 Propithecus coquereli | reverse complement strand
GCCTCAGCCTCCCGAGTAGCTGGGACTACAGGCATGCGCCACCATGCCCAGCTAATTTTTTCTATATATTTTTAGTTGTCTGATAAATTTCTTTTCTATTTTTAGCAGAGACGGGGTCTCGCTCTTGCTCAGGCTGGTTTCGAACTCCTGAGCTCAAACAATCCGCCCGCCTCGGCCTCCCCAAGAGCTAGGATTAGAGGCGTGAGCCACCGCGCCTGGCCTAAATATATTTTTGAGTGACTTTAGAGAGGAGGCATTTGACACTTCCTTCAGAAAGATCATTAACTCAACAGTTCAAAACGCTGTAATTTCTGGGAACTTCAAAACTGTTGTTGAAGGATATAGAATTAATTCCTAAGTTTACTGACTTTGTCTTATCAAGATGTAGTTGTATTAGTGGAAAGAGGGTAGAAATTTAAAATTGTAAAAGCAGAAAAAAATTGCATGTGTAAGTAGAAAAGGATTTGTCTAGAATATATTTTTAAATTATTAAATAAGTATACTTAAGCAATTGCTATGTATTTCTCCTAATAGCATATGTTGCTCCTGTTAAGACCAGGAACAAAACGTTTCCAAGATGTGTACCAAAATCAGAATACAATTTTAGTTTCCCTGGGTCCATTGGGTTATACAGTTCTGAATACATGTTCTTTAACATGTTCTTCTTTCATTTTAAATGATCCATTAAAATTGAATTTCATATTTAGTCTCTTCTATTATGTCTTCAAAATTGCTGTCATTGTTTTCCAACTTCCTTTAAAGCCTCTCTTTCAATAATTTTTGTATTGTAATAAAATACACATAGCATAAAATTCACTATCTTAATTATTTTTAAGTGTGCAGTTCACTGGTATCAAGTACATTCCTGGTACATCGTCCATTCTACCATAGTCCCCAAATCCTCCTCATTTGTTTTAAATTCTTATTTATAATAAACTTAATCATTTGGACAAATTTCCTTATTTCCTCAGGCCATTATACCTAGATAAATGGAAGGAAATAAGAAAGAAGAACTTTATGAGAACAAAAGATATTTCTTGAAACATTATGAAGTGGGAAGGCCACTGTGCTCAGATGGTGGTTGAATCAATTTCTGTAAAGCATTTGCTTTTCTTGGATTCTAGAGTTAGAAAGAAAGGCCCACACATCTAAACCAGTGCCAGGAAAAGTGTGGTCAGGGATCCTGGTGCTGTGGAAGATGACTTTGTATAGCATGCACAGGAATAGGGAAAAATGGATAGTTTGCCAATGTCCAGATTCCTGATTGTCTTTGCAGAGAATGTTCCCAGAGCCTTAAGCTGTCTGCAGCTATTTTCAGTTCTTTGACCATTAGATCTGGAAGACAAGAAAGGAGGAGAAAACACTCCAGGAAGGAAGGAAAGCCCTTGGCTTCAACAATGGGGTTTAGGGAGGGCCAGCTTCATGTGGTGCTCTTTGTGAACGGGCACTGAGTGGCAGATCAGCTCTCACCAAGGCTTTGGGAGAGCAGCTGCCAGTGCCTTGCACAGCCCACAGTCCTGGAGGCCTCTTTCTTAGATTTTTTTCTGTTGTTTTTTGAGTCTCACTGTTTCCAGGGCTAGGTTGCAGTGGCGGCATCATAGCTCACTGCAACCTCAAACTCCTGGGCTCAAATGATCCTCCTACCTCAGCCTCCTGGGTAGCTGGGACTACAGGCAGGCACCACTATGCCTGGCTAATTTTTCTATTTTTAGTAGAGATAGGATCTTGCTCTTGCTCAGGCTGGTCTCCAACTCCTGAGCTCAAGCGATCCTAGGGATCCTCCTGCCTTGGCCTCCCAGAGTGCTAGGATTACAGGCATGAGCCACAGTGCTGCCAGGCCAGGTTTGTGAAATTAAAATGAGGAACTGGTATGTGAAGCATCCAGTTTGTTGGCAGTAAATGTTAAGTCCTCAATGGACAGTAACTCTAATTGTTTCCTATAGGGAAAAGATGAAATAATCTGAGTATCTATTTTCTTAAAGGTTTGTGAAGTTGGAATAAACTTCAATTAATGTAGGAAGTATTTTTACCTTTCAGAGGGAGAAATTAAACTGAGAGTATTCTGAACCATGAGACATATGGCTCAATACTGAAACAACTCAATACAGTTATATTGTGGATAATAGTTTTAAAATTATAGATACATTAAGTTTATAGTTTTCATACCATAGCAATTATTTGGAAGGTGGTTTCAGAGTACTTGCATTCAGTCAGTTTCTTCATTTATATCTTTTGTTTTATCCCTACTATGTCCTTTGTAAAAACCAGCATAAAAAATCCTACATGTTGGCCGGGCGCGGTGGCTCATGTCTATAATCCTAGCACTCTGGGAGGCCGAGGCGGGCGGATTGTTTGAGCTCAGGAGTTCGAAACCAGCCCGAGCAAGAGCGAGACCCCGTCTCCACTAAAAATAGAAAGAAATTAATCGGACAACTAAAAATATATAGAAAAAAATTAGCCGGGCATGGTGGCGCATGCCTGTAGTCCCAGCTACTCGGGAGGCTGAGGCAGAAGGATTGCTTGAGCCCAGGAGTTCGAGGTTGCTGTGAGCTAGGCTGACGCCACGGCACTCACTCTAGCCCAGGCAACACAGTGAGACTCTGTCTCCAAAAAAAAAAAAAAAAATCTTACATGTTAAACTGGAATTTATGTATATGTGTGTATTAATTTTTGTTCTAAAAAAGATCTAAGGTAGAAAACTCACGTTTATTTTCAGAACTGTCCACATCTGTGTTCCTTAGTAAGTCTTATGATTGATATTTACTTTGAGAGACTATTAAGTATTTATTTCAGCGAAACTCATGGGATCCCTCAGGGTAGAAGATAATATGGACTAAACCTGAATTAAGCTTATTCCTGATCTTGTATTATCTAATTTAAGTCTCCATGTTGGTCTGTGCTGTTCTTCTTGCCCACGCTGTGACATGCAGGTACACAGGGAATATCATAAAAGTCTAACACTTAATGATAAGTGAGATTATCTTTGTGGGTTTTTTAAGAGGTTATGAATGAAATACTTTAAACATACAGGAAAGTAAAGAGAGTGAACTTCCATGTATCCACCTACTTAACTTATCTTTGTCAAATTAAAAGGCTTACTGTATAGGCTTTAACCTTGGTGGATAGCTTAAATTAAATTAACAGTTTTTTAAAAATTGTGAAACCACCCTTAAGAATACTTCTGGGATAGAGGAATAGCATCTGTTGTATAAATCATTATGAAGCGGGAAGAATTAACAACAGAGAGAATTAACAACAGCCATAGTTGAAATATGTGCTTAGGAGGGCCTGGTGGTCACCAGTCTCACATGGGGCTGTCCGCTTGAGGGTGGCACACATTAGACAGCGTGTTTACGTAAATAGCCTCAGTGTGTGTTGTGTTGGTGATGAATGTTTTGAAAATCTATAATTATTTAAAATTTTGTATTGATTAAGATTTGTTGTTTTTATAAATTATTTATGAGAAATAATTTGCTTTTATATTGAAAGGAAGTAGAGGCTATATAAAGAAGTTAATAACAATTACTTATGATCTCAAAGATGTTATGTTGAATGCATTGAGAAGAGTAATCTATTAGTGTCTGTTTAAATGTTGCATTCTCATTTTTCATTACAGAGACATTTTTTAGCCATCCTTTTCTTGAGCAAGTTCCAGTAAAAAAATGTGAGTACCCATTTTTTGTATTTTTACTTGAAAAATAAATGCAAGCTTAAGGAAAAATTAGTATTTTGTATCACAAAATTAATTTTTTACTGTGCTTTTCAAGATTTCATTGACTTTTCTTTTTTTCTTTTTTTTTTTGAGACAGAGTCTCACTCTGTTGCCCAGGTTAGAGTGCTGTGGCATCAGCCTAGCTCACAGCAACCTCAAACTCATGGTCTCAAGCGATCCTCCTGCCTCAGCCTCCTGAGTAGCTGGGACTACAGGCATGTGCCACCATGCCCGGCTGATTTTTTCTATGTATATTTTTAGTTGTCCAGCTAATTTCTTTCTATTTTTTTTAGCAGAGACGGGGTCTCGCTCTTGCTTAGGCTGGTCTTGAACTCCTGAGCTCAAACGATCTGCCCGCCTCGGCCTCCCAGAGTGCTAGGATTACAGGCATGAGCCACCGCGCCTAGCCATCATTGACTTTTCTTAGATACCTATAATTGTGTTTAATATCAGTTCTTTTTTTCCTTCTAAATCTAAGTTGAAATAGTTTTAGTAATGGCTGCATTTTCACAATTTTTTTCCCACCAGAATGTATACGTCAAAGGTAATTGCTACATTTTTAGTTTCATCAATGGAAGTGATAATAAATAGGTAAATGCAAATTTTTGATCAACACAAAGATGCAGTAGTTTTGGCAGGTTTTTCTTTTCTTTTTTTTTTCTTTTTTCTTTTTTTTTTTTAGAGACAAAAAGAGTCTCGCTGTATCACCCAGGCTGTTCTCAAACTCCTCGCCTGATAGTCCTTCTGCCTGAGACTCCCGAGCAGCTGGGACTATAGGCGTGAGCCACCGTTTTTTATTTATTTTAGAGATGAGGTCTCATTGTGTTTTGCAGGCTGGGTTTTTCTATTAGACAGGTCATGTGACTGTACTACAAAGTGATGTAGCTCTTCGTCTGTGTTTCCTCCACCAGCTTGCCCAGTTCCAGTGCCTATGTATGCCGGCTCTGTCTCTGGAAGCTCCTGTGGCAGCTCTCCATCCTGTCGTTTTGCTTCTCCACCAGTAAGTTCTGATTTTATTATTAACAGAATTAGTGCTGTTGCATCTGTTCACAAATGGAGCCTGAAAATACAGTGTGGATGTTCTTTTTATGTGTAGTGTTTACTTATGCAGCTGAGGTTTGGGAAAAACAGCCATTATAGTTGGGTCAGATGGACCTGCATTTGGACCTCTGTCTATATTTAACTGTGTAAGCTTCAGCAAGAAATATCACCTCTCTGGGCCATTTCCTCTGAATAGTAGTACAGTACTATCACTTTTTTTATGCTCTGTGGGGTTTTGGTGATGATATTTGCAAACAAAGAGTGTCCATTATAGGTGGATAGGCAATAAATATTTATTTTACCTGAATGCTATAAACATCACCTTGGATTTTTTTTTTTAAACACTCAGTTGGCACCAAACTTGGATATTTTTTGTACATAGGATTTCCACTGGTGGATGAGTGATTTCTGAGCCAGATTTCACCTAGATTCCCTTAATCGTGATTACTGGACCTTGAAGCTTACCATTCAAACCTCTTCCTTCCCCTGAAGTTCCCAAGCCATCTCCCCCATGGCTGTGTTCGTTCCCATTTAAGTGCTTTCTCCTGATGCTGAGGACTTCCGGTCACTCTGCTCACTTTTTCTTCCTATTGTACTCGCCCAGGGTTTTACCTTGTCCTCTTCTTGCTTTTTCAGACTGACCCTTGCCCAAATCTCTGTTGCAGCCTGTGAAGGTTGTGACCTTGAGGCTTTTCCACAAGCTGAAGGTCCAAGGGCTCTTGTGTGAGCTACTGTATTTTCCAGATTAGCCTGGTAGACATTAATTTCTTGAATTCTGCTGGTAGAAAGGTGAGGGGAGCCATAAGAGGAGGCAGTTGTATGATTAGCCAGTTAAGGCAACTCAGAGGTTTAGAAGGATGAGGCTGGGCCTGCGCAGTGGCTCACGCCTGTAATCCCAGTGCTTGGGAGGATGAGGTGGGAGGATTGCTTGAGGACAGGAGTTCAAGACCAGCTATGTACCAGCCTGGGTAACATGAAACCCCATCTCTACAAAAAATTTAAAAAGTTAGCCAGGAGTGGTAGCCCATGCCTATAGTCTAGCTACTCAGGAGGCTGAGGCAGGAGGATCACTTGAGCTATGATCAGGCCACTGCACTCCAGCCTGGGCAACAGAGCAAGAACCCATCTCTTAAAAAACAAACAAACAAAAAATGGGTGAGGCTTGGAAGCTTCTACATCCCTTACTTGCCATATTAACTTAGGACAAGTGACTTAATTTCTTTGAGCCCTCATATGTAAAGTGATTATAATTTACCTACTTCATAGGGTTCTTTAAGGACAAATGAGTGCACACACTTACTGCAGTGTCTGGCACACAATAAATACTCAGGCAGTGGCAACTGTATTATTTTCCAGGGAAATCTAATAGCCCATAGCTAAAGTAGATGCAGAAAAAGCCTATTGTGGACAAGTCTCAAAACTGGCCAAAAAAACCCCTCTCTTTCAGAACCTGGCAAACTCACACCAAACAGATAAAGTAGCTGCGTTAATAAGACTTAAATTATGTTCCCATGAATTTAAAAAGCTAAGAGCCAGGCAGACTGGCATCAGTCCTGGCCCTGCTGCTTGCTTCCTGGGTAACCGTGGGAGCGTCAGTTAGACAGCTGGGCCATGGTCTCATCGGGAAGATAGGCCTGCTGAACCTTTGCGCGCAGGGTGGTGGGGCTAATATGTGGACAGTGCCTAGCCATAGTAAATACTTGATAAATTGTAGCTATTATATTGTGAAGTATATATTTAACTCAATGTGAGACATAATATAAAAAGCAAAGCTTGTACCAGAGAAAGGAACACCAGGAAGATCTAAATGTGGGAGATGAAACATAAAGGAGCCTGTGGATGGTAGAGTGACTGAGGGATGAGAAAGAGAGACCAGCGGGGGGTGGGGCATTGAACTGGAAATTCGCTGTGACTGGAGAGCTCTTTTGGGGTTTTCGTTAGTTGAAAGGGGAGAGTAAAACAGCACCTAGGCTAGGGCTGCCAGGGAAAAGTGAGGAGAACTAACAGGAGGAGTGAGGAAGGGCAGGAGGGAGAGAGAGCTATATTTAGATGTTAAAAACTTTGGTGGGATAACGATTTTTAGGAAGCCTTTATTAAAAGCTAATACTTGAAGTGAAAATAAAAAGGAAAGCAGGGAAATAGAAGGAAAGCAGGAACGTTTGTGTATAATTTCCAACTAATGAGATTAGAAAATGAGATGGTTTGATAGACCTTGTATTGAGCATAGTCTGCCAAAAATGAGATGATTTCATACACGCATCTCCATCCTTCCTCGGACTGGCGTAGACTCCCATACTGAAGGTTAATACACACACGCATGCAATATAACATTCTTTTTTTTAGGTTCTCATGCAAAAATCTAGCTGCTACTTTATATCAGAAAAATCTTTGAAGGCAAAAAAATCAAAAATCAAAAGTCATAAATAAGAAGATCTCCAAATCACTCTTTTAATTATGATACTGACTATAGGCTAATGTCATTTAGAGGGTAAATCTCAGATATTTATTTGTTATATAACATTTCTTATATGCCTACTTTGTGTGAAGTTCTGGTTTATCCTAATGAATGAGATGACCAAGTCCCTGACATCAAGGTGTTTTTAATTTAATTATATAGAGAAGAGGTAGGTGGCTCGATCTCTACTAGAAGCATATGTGTATATATCTTCATTGCCTATGGGAATGGGAATGAGGGACTTCAAAATCAGATTAAGGGCATAGGAAGGCTGCTCAGAGGAAGGGATTGTTTGAGCTGAGTTTTGAAGAAAGAGTTAGCAAGATGAATTAGTAAAAGAATGGTATTGTAGGCAGAGGAATTCCCATACATGAAGTCATAGAAGCGTAAGCTACTGAAGGAACTCTCTAGCTCCTGTCAACTGAATAATGACGAGGTTCATAAATTTGGAAAGGAGAGCTTTATTTCATAAAGAGTTGCAGCCTATAGGCTGGCCATTCTGACAGGTTGAGAAGTGTAGCCTACAGCCAGAAGCCAGACACAAGTACTTTGAGGGAAAGAGGGAAAGACAATGGGACAGGAATTTATGCTGAATGGGGTGGCCAAATATGTACACTTAACAAGCTGCAGGAGAAGGCATGAATATTTATGAAAGGAGAAACATGCACATGCGCAGGTGAGCTTCATGCTACTTGATGGGGTCCGTGTTCAGAAAATGGCACAATAGCATTATGGAGGGCAAAGTTTTTGACCCTGTCACATCAAAAGGTAGAGGACACAGAAACCTTCACTGTGCATTTTCCATAGACTGGTCAGAACCACTCCATGGTCAGCGGCCTCTGGTCAGGGAAGAATGCTGGTCAGAGTAGATTGGGCTGTGGACTGAAACCAGCAGGTGGGCAAGCCTTTCCAAAGGCTGGTTCTGTTCAACCTTGAGGGAGGAAGCCTAATGGTGGTTAGTGAGGGGCAGGTATCATGGGGTGTGTCTGGCCTCCCTTCCTGTTATGGCTGGGAACTTAGTTTTAAAGTTTCTCTGGGGTCCCCTTGGCCAAGAGGGGGTCTGTTCAATCAGTTGGGGGGTTAGGATTTTATTTTTAGTTCTTATTCCCCATGTTCACTTACATTTAAATTTGTTAGAATTAAAAATTCATTTCCTTAGTCAGCTGCATTTCAAGTGCTCAGTAGGCACAGATAGCTAATGGCTAGCGTATGGGAGAGCTCACACATAGAACTTTTCTATCAAGGCAGAAAGGACCAGGCTGCTCTAAGTAGTTCAGTTTGTGGCTGTGGAGAGCATTGGTAATATGGTGGGGGAAAAATAAAGCTAGAGAGGTGGGCAGAGGCTGTATCTTGAGAGGATTTGGGTGCTGTGCAAAGGAGTTTCAGCTGTACCATTAAAGCTGGGGTGAGCCATTTGAATGATTTTAAATGGAAGAGTGATTTCCACCGTGTGTTTTAGCTAGTTTCTTCTAAAACTCAGACGGCTAGATTGGAGAGAAAGAATGAGAGAGAAGTCTCTCTGTTAGAGGAAAGAGAACAACTTTCAGACTGTTGAAGCTTTTATTATCATCGTCATCATCATTTTAGGAACAAGGACCTGAAGGAAGGAAGTAGAAAAGGAGAAGAGGAGGGGCCAGGTAAAAGACAGATAAAAAGCTTGCAGATCTTGGAGATTGTTTGAACTTAGGGCTTAAGGAAGAAGGGGACCTTGCTGGTGACTGAGTGGATGGCCGATGAGGGCACTCAGTGAGGGAGCATGGGAAACAGTGCTTTGGGGTATAAAAGGTGATGAATTAATGTTGTTCAGGCATGGACGTGATGCATAGGCAAGTGAACTTACGGGTCTAGAGCTCATCAGAGAGAATCTAGGCTGGAGTTGTCATTCTGTGAATGGTAGCTGGAGGTAGGAGGGTAAAGAGTGGTCACTAGGGTAAGTATGAAAAATTAGGAGTAGAGGGCCCATGGTGATACCTTGGGGAATTCTATACTCTCTTCCTCCTCCTCTTCTTCAAGGGGCAGATGAGAAGTATGTACCCACAAAATAGGAGGGAAAACAAGAGAGAGTGGGGTCACAGATGAAGGAGAAGAGTGCCAAGAAAAGACTGGTCCACAGTGCAGATGTAGCAGACAATTCAAGTACCTTAAGGAAATGTCTGCTGGACTTGGCAGTGGAAGTTATTGGTAAGCTTAATGAAGGCAATTTTGTCAGAGGGTTGAAAGCAGAAAGTGAATTATGGTGGATTAAAGGATATATAGAAGGTGAAGAATTTGAGTCAGTGAAGATTGACAATTTCAAGAAACATTAAGAAGTGAAGAGGAGATGGGTTGTAGGAATTTGAGATGTGAGAAAATTAAACATGTTTATCTGCAGAGGGAAAAAATGCCAGAATAAAGGGAGAAGGTGAAAATGTTAGCAGGAGAGAGGAGTTTCTCTAGGTGTTGGAGGATAGAGGGGAGAGTGGAAGGCAGAGTGCAGGTGGAGAGATGAGCTTTGAATGGAAGAGCAGCATCTCTTCCACTACCATGAGAAAGGAGCATCAGGATGGTTGCAGATGCTGATAGTTTTATAAATAGCAGGGGAAGAAACGGGGAATGTTCCTGCCTAAACCACTGGAAGGAAATTATGCAATTAGACACTTGGAACTACATTTCAACTTGACTGTGTTTTCATTGCATCAAGCCCATGGTTGATGCTCAGTAATATTAGTTCTTACATCTTCCCTTCCCTTTGTTATCCTGAGATATAAAGTCTCTTCAAAAAGTGGTAAGAAGATTTTGTGTCATGTACATGTCACACACAAAAAGAAGTGATGTCAATGATTGATACCGTTGCACAGTGACATTCAAAGGAGCGGCAGCAGTGAATTGGGTATTTAAGGCTTGGCTTTAAAGAACATGATGTACTATTTTTCCTTTTTTTAAATAGAAACAAAGATTAAACAGGGTAATAGGGCTTGATAAGTTATATTCATTGTTTTAGAAAACCATTATATAATCAAGATATTCAATTAAGAATTGTCGCTAGAGTCCTTGAACCAAGCAAATGCCAAAAGATATATAACTAGTTTACGCCTAAGTATTTGTTTAAATATATTTATGTGCTTTTCTTCCCTTCCTGTCCTATCTGCTACTGACAAACCAACTCCTCTCCCTAACAGAACAAAAGGAACACACCCACACCTATAAGGTTTTCCAAATCTTTCTGTGTGTGTAAATAAATTTCTAGACTTCAGTGCAGTTACCCTTATTGATTTGTCTGCTCTTTTACATAATATGGTCCCTGCTTTCCTGTTTGTAATGTGTTCTTCATTATAAATTTAAAACTTTTTTGCGTGTTCAAGATGTCATTAATTTAAAGTCCCTGGGCAGTTTGTGTTTAGTCAGTTATTGAGTATCTGCTTTGCTAGGACATGAGCTGGGGATTTGGGGATGATAAAAACTCACCTTCTCAAAAACTTTAGGAGAGGCAGACAAGTACTGTGATAAGTGATATGATATATACTTTTGTAGAGATGGGGTCTTGCTATTGCCCAGGCTGGTCTCGAATTCCTGGCTTGAAGCAATCCTCTCGCTTCGGCCTCCCAAAGTGCTAGGATTACAGGGCCACCTCGCCTGGCCAATTTTTAAGTATCCTTTTTGGAAAACATTTTAGAAGTCCTTATGCAAACACTTTTAAACTGTGCTTTTCTGCAGGAAACATTTTCCAAAGATTTTTTTTTTTTTAATTTTAAATGGCATTGGACTTTATGCCCACTTTTATGAAAAAAAAATCCTTAATCTAATGGCTGTTCTGACTTGCATTTGATTATTAGGCCAGTTTTAATTTTATGTTGTTAATTTTAGTCCCTTCCAGATATGCAGCATATTCAGGAAGAAAACTTATCTTCCCCACCATTGGGTCCTCCCAACTATCTACAAGTGTCCAAAGATTCTGCCAGTACTAGTAGCAAGAACTCTTCTTGTGACACGGATGACTTTGTTTTGGTTCCACACAACATCTCGTCAGACCACTCATGTGAGAATCTTTTCTACTTGTACACATTAATTTACTAAACTACTATTTTTTAAAACCTTTATCTCACAAATTCTTGTGTAGGACACCTATTCAAATGGGCTTTTTATTTAGTTGTTTGAATTTTCAGAATTGTATACCTACCTTTCTAAAATCTGCTCAGTCATCTTCTATAAAACAATACTTTTGACTTCTGAAGATACATGAAAACTTTATAGGAAATGATCTCAAGTTCTGTTTGTATCCAAACAGAAAGAAATTGAGAAACCAGCAGAATGAGTGAAATTATAATAACTTTAAGGAAAGGAATTAAAGGAAGAACTCATTTGGGAAAAAACCTGAGAGTCAAATGAGTCTTAAAAACAACCTTGGTGTCTTTCAGAAATACTTTCGTAAGTTCAGGAATGAGCTTCAGAAATATATATGAAGAATTTTTATAAAGGAACTAGATGGAATCCAAGTTGACTAAATATAGTCAGTATGCTTTGGAATAGTGAAAGCTACCAGAAAACCTACAATAAAAAAGAAATTAAATAAAACTATTGAAAAAGAAGGAACCATGGTTTGGCCGTAGGGGAATAGGATTGGAAAAGCTAGAGATTTTGTTACTTTAATAATTAAATAATATCAGATTTGACTATGTGCAGGAGAGGTTTGTATCAAGAGGTCTATTTAGTTGTTTGTCTAAGACTTAGTAGGTGCTTGTGCTAGGCACCACGTAGCTTGTTATAAGGACATCATCCCAAGACTGCATGAACTTAATGATTTATTGTCTGGGGAAGGGAAAACATGGCCCACAACAATGTTGTGGCAGTTTATGATCGGTACTATAAGAACCGGGAATTACCTTAAAAAAATCATTAAGTACAGTGGTTTTATTTATTTACGAAAAGTAGTTAAAACTTTAAAATTATGAAATGTTTCAAACAGAAAATAATATAGCAGATACTGAAGTCACCTACCATACTGTGTTGCTCTTATGTTTGTCAACATTTTTCTGTATTTGTTTTAGATGTCTTTTTTAAAGATACACTATAGGTACAGCTAAAGTCCCTTTCCTCTTTCTACTCTTGCAAGAGGTATATTCTCTCTGCAGATATTTTGATACTTCTACATATAACTGTATTCATATATATTATTTTTGTGTTTTAACAGTTACAGGTTGAGCATCCCAAATTGGAAAATCCAAAACCCAAAATGCTCCAAAATCTGAAGCTTTATGCTCAGATTTTGTATTTTTGTATTTGGAATGCTCAATATAATGCAAATATTTCAGAATCCAAAAAAATTGAAATTTGAAACACTTCTGGTCCCAGGCAATTTGGATAAGAGGTACTCCACTTATATCAGTAAATGGTATATAGAATATTTGCTTCTGTAGTTTGCTTTTTTTATTCCTGTTTTTATTATATATCTGGATGCATACTAGCTATGTATCTACCTCATTTTAATACCTGAATTTTAAAGTACAACTAAAGCACAATTTATCCATTTCCTTACTGATTTATATTTTGATTATTTCTACCTTTTCAGTATTCAAAATGTATTATAATAGACTTTCATGTGTGCATGTGCCTGAATTTCTTCTAAGTGAATACCGTAGATAGGTACAATTTCAACTCTATAAAACATTGGTACAAACAAGTTGTATCAATAGTCTGTCATGCTGCCCCAATGTTATAATGCTATTCTCCTTTATCTTCTTCTGAATATTTTTTATTTTTTCCACATTTAACTTTACCTGGAATTTCTTTGTAGATGGAACAAGATCTTTCAATTATCCCATTGTTATTAAATATTTTGTCTTTTCACCAGATTTTACAATATCAGCTTTGTCATATCAGATTTAAATATAGGATTGAGTTTCTTTTAAGATTCTGTATTCTATTCCATTGGTCTATTTGTCTATATTATGAAAATTTTAAAATTTGTGTGTGTCAGTATGTGTGTGTGATCAGGGATGGGGAGGAGGGACAGAGAACATTCTAGTAATCTTCAGAATCACCCTGGCTAGGCCTGGCACGGTGGCTCATGCCTGTAATCCTAGCACTCTGGGAGGCCAAGGTGGGAGGATTGCTTGAGCTCAGGAATTGGAGACCAGCCTGAGCAAGAGCAAGACCCCATCTCTAATAAAATAGAAACAATTAGCTCGGCAACTAAAAATAGAAACAAACAAACAAAAAATTAACCGGGTATGGTGGCATGCGCCTGTAGTCCCAGCTACTCAGGAGGCTGAGGCAGGAGGAAAAGCTTGAGCCAGGAGTCTGAGGTTGCTGTGAGCTAGGCTGATGCCACAGCACTCTAGCCTGGGCAACAGAGTGAGACTCTGTCTCAAAAAAAAAAAAAAAAAAAAAAAAGAATTACCCTGGCTATTCTTGGACCTTTACCCCCTACAATGTGGTTTAATTTCAGTTTGACAGATTTTACAAAAACCATTTTGGGATTTTAATGGGAATTGCATTAATTCTATTCAGGGACAGTTAGGATCTTTACAATATTAAATAGTCTAATCTAGAATGTTTATGTGTTTCTCCACTTATTTAGGTTTCTTTAATGTGTTTTGATACATTTTTATACTTTTCTACATAAAGAGCCTTCATATCTTTTGTTTTATTCTCTGTGTGTTTTTTTGTGGTAGTGTAAATTTTTCAAAACTGTTCCTCTCAATTTCTTTGTGCCGCCAAATCCCAGGGGTCAGTTCTCAGTCCTCATGGTCTTGATGTAACCATAACATTTGTTATAGTTGACCATACCCTTCTTTTTAATAATTAAAAATTTGTTATTGTGAAATACATCATACATAAGATGTTTTAAATCATCTATATAGCTTAAAAGTAATATATATTACTATTATAGTAATGGTATGTTGTCCAAATACTATTTGTATTTTATATAACACATACCTGAGTGCCCTCCTGATTTTTTTGTCTGATTTTTCATCTTTTTGTCTTATTGCTATACTTTTAGGGAAATTTCCTTAATGTTTTCTTCTAACCATTCTGTTTTTTCATTTATGCTTTCGTATTTTAAATTTCCAGAAGTTCTTTTTTCCCTCTATTGTTCTTATTTCAAGGTGTGATATTTTGATGTGTAATCATTATTAAGAAGGGAGAATTTGGCCAGGTGCGGTGGTTCATGTGTGTAGTCCTAGCAGTTTAGGAGGCCGAGGCGGGAGGATTGCTTGAGGTCAGGAGTTGGAGACCAGCCTGAGTAACAAAGCAAGTCTCTGTCTCTACAAAAAAGTAGAAAAATTAGCCGGGTGTGGTGGCGTGCAACTGTAGTTTCAGCAACTTGGTAGACTGAGACAGGAGAATCACTTGAGCCCAGGAGTTTGGCGTTGCAATGAGCTATGATGATGGCACCGCACTCTAGCTGGAGTGATAGAGCAAGACTCTTGTCTCAAAAAAAAAAAAAGGAATAGAGAATTTAAAAATTGTTTGAGAGGAGAGCCTGCAAACACTTTTGGAATTATGGCGGCAATGGATATCCAAGATAATCTGTTGGGAAACTCTTGGGTCGACAGCTCTTGGATCCCCATTTTGAACAGTGGTAGCATTCTGGATTACTTTTCAGAAAGAAGTAAGCCTTTTTATGATAGGACGTGTAATAATGAAGTGGTCAAAATGCAGAGGCTAACATTAGAACTCTTGAATCAGATGGTTGAAGTTGAATACATCCTTTTACATGCTCAGGAGCCCATTCTTTTTATCATTTCGAAGCAACAGCAGCAGTGCCCCGCTCAAGTTATCCCACTAGCTGATTACTATATCATTGCTGGAGTGATCTATCAGGCACCAGACTTGGGATCAGTTATAAACTCCAGAGTGTGACTGGGCACGGTGGCTCACGCCTGTAATCCTAGCACTCTGGGAGGCGGAGGCGGGCGGATGTTTGAGCTCAGGAGTTGGAGACCAGCCTGAGCAAGAGTGAGACCCCGTCTCTACTAAAAATAGAAAGAAATTATCTGGACAACTAAAACTATATAGAAAAAATTAGCCGGGCATGGTGGCGCATGCCTGTAGTCCCAGCTAC
>NW_012149230.1:3353649-3358208 GCF_000956105.1 Propithecus coquereli | reverse complement strand
GAGACTCTGTCTCAAAAAAAAAAAAAAAAAAAAAAATGAACTCTAGAGTGCTTAATGCAGTGCATGGCATTCAGCAGCTTTTGATGAAGCTATGTCCTGGTGTCGATATCATCCTTCCAAAGGGTATTGGTGGCATTTCAAAGATGATGAAGAGTAAGATAAAGTTAAACTTAAAGCCAAAAGGAAGAAGAACCAAGCTCTGTTTTTCAGAGATGACATGTGGATGCTTTACTCATAGACTTCAGAGAAAAATTTCCATCCAAATTTGTGCAGCAAAAGTCTGAAGAAAAGCCAGTCCCAGTGGACCAGACAAAGAAAGAGGCAGAACCTATACCAGAAACCGTAAAATCTGAGGATATGGAGACCACAAAGAATGTCCAACAGACAGCGTTAAAGGCCCCCTTAAGAAACAGATGAGACTTCGGTGAGTAATGGACAAAAGAGAAGCCTGCAAGACTCCTCACATCGGCTATCACACCTCAGTGCTGTGGTGGGCTCTTGAGCTTTAAAGTACTTTGTGACAGCCGGGCGTGGTGGCTCATGCCTGTAATCCTAGCACTCTGGGAGGCCAAGGCGGGAGGATCACTTGAGCTCAGGAGTTGGAGACCAGCCTGAGCAAGAGTGAGACCCTGTCTCTACTAAAAATAGAAAAAATTAGCCAGCCAACTGAAAATAGAAATAAAAAATTAGCCAGGCATGGTGACGCAGGCCTGTAGTCCCAGCTACTCAGGGGTTGTGGCAGTGGGATCACTTGAGCCCAGGAGTTTGAGGTTGCTGTGAGCTAGGCTGACGCCACGGCACTCTAGCCCGGGCAACAGAGCGAGACTCTGTCTCTAAATAAATAGACAAACAAATAAATAAACTTTATCACAACCCTCTCATTTGTATGAAATTTGTCTGTTCTTTAAGAAATGGTATTATTCCCATCATGCTTTTTATGTGAATATTTATGTATCTTTTGTAACCTTTCCTTGGATTTGAGCAACCTACCCACTCCCATGTGTACCATTGTATATGTTTAAAACAAAGGCATTTGTACATACTGGGAAAAAATTGTTTGAAAGCTTTATATGTGGGTGGGTCTCAAGCCTCTACATTGGGTGATACGGCTGGAGCATTTCTTTGCACTATTTCCTTTTTGGAGGGCTACTCAGTTCCCCCTAAAGGACTCATCCAGTCTTCTGCCTAAAGAGTATGAATCTGTTGTTATTTCGGGTAGCAAAATGGGGGAAGAAGTCTAGTGGTCTCAATAGTCAGTGTAAAATTTCGTTTAATAACTCCTCTGCTAACGTTTTTTTGGTTCAGTACCCTTGCCTTTAATTTTTCCTGGTGTTCTGCAGTCCAGAGACCCTCTGGGGTTTTCTGTTTTGTTTTGTTTGTTTTTTTATTTTGAGAGAGTGTCTCACTCTGTCACCCAGTTTGGAGTGCAGTGGTGTGATCATAGCTCACTGCAACCTCAAACTTCTAGGCTCAAGGGATCCTCCTGTCTCATCCTCCTGAGTAACTAGGACTACAGACGTGTGCCACCACACCCGGCTAATTTTTTAAAACTTTCCCTGTAGAAACAGGATCTCACTATGTTGCCCATTCCCAGGCTGGTCTTAAACTCTTGGACTCAAGCGATCCTCCCACCTTGGCCTCCCAAAGTGCTGAGTTTTCACTTACCCGTTTTTCCCTCAGTGGTGTAAGTACCTATAATCTATTCATTTAGCAAAAATCCTGAGTATAAAACGCTATTATTAATTACATTCTAACTGCTTCTAAATAGGCTTTCAAACAATCCTGTACTTAGTCCTACCTCTAGTGCCACTCTGAAAAGTATCTGGTGCTGCTAATTAGCCTTGCGGGGTTCTGTGATGTCTGGGCTTTTCAGCTGGCTGAAGATAGTATTTTCTTGGGTCTACTATGTCAAATACCACTCGTCCATCACCTTTCTGGCTTCCAAATATTTGTGGCTATGGACTTTCTGTTCTTTTTGCCCTTGTGAGTTTAGGCTCTTTTCTTTCCTTTCCTTTCCCCCTATAGTTTCAAAATAACACTATGAGTATTATTTAAAATATGATTTAAAATTTTTTTTTTTGTAGAGACAGTGTCTGGCTATGTTGCCCAGGCTGGTGGTCTTGAACTCCTGGCCTCAAGCTATCCTCCCAATTTAGCCTCCCAAAGAGCTGGGATTACAGGCGTGAGCCACTGCACCAAGTGGCCATTTTCAAATGGCTTTTAAAATTTAAAAGCCATTTAAAATATTTCTATGATCTGTTTGTTCTTAGGATAATCCCATTAAGGATATGCAATCAAGTTACTGAGTTTTAAGGTCACTTGCAATAACTTCCCTCTGGTGATAAAGCTACCAAGTTGATATATAGTTAGGTGTCTTTATTTTTGATTTCTAGGGATTGTTTTCTTTTCTTTTCTTTTTGAGACAGAGTCTCGCTCTGTTGCCTGGGCCGGAGTGCAATGGAGTGATCATAGCTCACTGCAACCTCAAACTCCTGGGCTTAAGCAATCCTCCCGCCTCAGTCTCCCTTAGTAGCTGGGACTGCAGGCATCACCACCACGCCCAGCTAATTTTTCTATTTTTTGCAGAGACGGGGTCTCACTCTTGGTCAGTCTGGTCTGGAACTCCTGACCTCAAGTGATCCTCCTACCTCAGCCTCCCAGAGTGCTGGGATTGCAGGCTTGAGCCACCACCTGGCTGGCCTACTATATTGTCTTTTAAAATAGACTTCTCCCTTGCCCCATGGCTCGTTGTTCCCTTACCCTGATTTATTTTCTGTAGTACTGCTTATCACACTATCTGACATTATTATGTTCTTTCAATACTAGAATGTAAGCTTCATGAGACCAGGGGCCAGAGATGTGCCAAATAAATGCATTTCTCATTCCCCATTCAAAGGGATATTTGTGATTTTTTCCTCCCTTTTTGAGTATAGGTTAGCAGCATAGTTTATTTTATTTTATTTATTTATTTATTTATTTATTTTTGAGACAGAGTCTTACTGTGTTGCCTGGGCTAGAGTGCCGTGGCGTTGTCTTAGCTCACAGCAACCTCAAACTCCTGGGCTCAAGCGATCCTCCTGCCTCAGCCTCCCGAGTAGCTGGGACTACAGGCATGCGCCACCATGCCCGGCTAATTTTCTATATATTTTTAGTTGTCCAATTAATTTCTTTCTATTTTTAGTAGAGACGGGGTCTCGCTCTTGCTCAGGCTGGTTTCGAACTCCTGAGCTCAAACAATTCGCCCCCCTTGGCCTCCCAGAGAGCTAGGATTACAGGCGTGAGCCACCGCGCCCGGCCTGTTTATTTTATTTTTAAAGGTTGATATTATTTGATCAACACTGCTATTTCACATCAACGCATATTAATTATACCTTACAGCCATTTAAAATCACATAGGGCAATGTGATATAGTGGATATAACTGACAGGGAATAAGGAGGCCCTGAGTTCTCAGCTGCGCTCTACTCCTGTATATGATGCAGGGGTAGATGATGATGGTCTGTGTCATGTGCTACTGTGTTTAGGAGGCCCGTTTCCAGGACATCTTGCTCAACAACCCATGCAAGACCTGAAAGAGTGTTATGCAGAAGGAAGGGGTACTCCCAACATTATATTCAACTAGATTTTGTTACACATTCATTCTGCTATAATGGGATGTACGTGGTCTATGCAAAATTGTGCGATAAAAACCACAGAACTTATGGGCAAGATGGAATTTAGTCACTGACACATGAACAGGAATCTGATAAAAACAATAGCACGGTTTTTTCGCATGTTAAGTGATGAAGAAATACATAAACACTGCAATAAATATGGCACTTTATCTTGAAAAAGACCTCAAGTTTACTTATAGAAGTTGGTATCCAGAGGGTTGCAGCCTATCTATTCAGCTGGGTGCATTTTCCTGTGGTCACTTATTATTTCCTATGGATGAAATCACAACAGAAGTAAATGGTAAATTTGCATTGTGTTTACATTGTTTTCTAATAATCATGTTGGTACAAAGTTTGCATTTTTAAGCATGAGATACAACAGAACTGATAATATTTTTCTCTCCTTTAGATGACGTGCCAATGGGAACTGCTGGCAGACGTGCTTCAAATGAATTCTTGGTGTGTGGAGGGTATGTTTTCATATATTTTAATAAAAGATTTTTCATATTTTGTTATTTTTGTGAGTCGTGAGGAAGATTATAGAACTTTGTGGGGTTTTTTTGGTTTCTTTTGTTTTGTTGTTTTTTTTGAGACGGGGACTTGCTCTGTTTCCCTAGGTAGAGCGCAGTGACTGTTCACAAGCGCACACATACGCAGTACAGCCTTGAACTCCTGGGCTCAGTGATTCTCCTCCTCAGCCTCCCGAGTGGCTGGGACTGCAGGCGCGCGCCACCACGCCCAACTTTAACATGAGATATTTTAAGCAAAGTATGAAGAGTGATACAATGGTTATCTGTATACTCTTCTCTTAACTCTGTTAAATCCTAACATTTTTGCCTTTTAATAGTTTTTAAGAGAAATAAACTATCACAATACAGTCAGTTGAAACCATACATATACATATGTA
>NW_012149230.1:3349468-3352449 GCF_000956105.1 Propithecus coquereli | reverse complement strand
AAATTAGTGATTTATTTTCTAGGGGTCAGAAATTTTCTTGGAAAACCTAGTTCCGATCTTATTATATTAGGAAAATATAATTCAAAATACAGAGTTTTACTTTTTAGCATCCATTCGAGAACATACATTGAAGGAAATACATAATGCATTTCATATAATTTTAACTAAAGTCTTTGAAAGTCTTAAGACCTGAAGTTTTTGGACTACAGTGCTCTGGCATTACTGGGCGCAAATTCTACCATTTCAGGAAAACGTTGCTTAGAAGCGTAAAACGATAGTTACACATTGTTGTGAGCCACACTTAAAAGGATCTAGTTTTTTTTTCTCTTACATATTGGTAGTGAAATGCCCCAATTAGTACCTTCTTTCTTGAGGTTTTTGTTTCATTTATCTCTAAAAAGGGTGTAGAAAGTTGTTCTTTTTCTTGGTGTTACTGACTAGCTTACTAGCCTTTCATTCAATGCTGGCTGGATAACATGTCCACTAGGTTACTCATGAGTACCTAGCAGGCCCTCCTGAAATCTCGCTGAACTGCTTCTAAATAGTATTGATGCACTTTAGCACTTCGAAGGAATTTTTATAGGAAAAACAAAAGAAATGCTATAGAAAAAAAACTCTAAATTGAGACTAAGAGTTTTGGAACTATGTGGTGTTAGTTTATCAGTAAAATAGGTTAAGCTAGAAGTTCCTTTAGTGTCTTAGTAATTTTTTAGGTCTGTAGTGCTATGGTATATACATATATACATAGTTTTTGGACCACAGTGTCTGACTCATAACTCTCGTAACCCTTGTTATAGTCTTTTGTTAAAATGTTGGGTGTGTTAGGCCTCAGGAAACAGAATCTCTCTGACCTTCACCTGCCCCAGGGCAGGACTCTAATCTTCCCCTACCTTTCTGATTATGAGTCTTAAGACCCTCATTCCAGAGAGGGTCCTGCCCTGTACCCTGAGGGCTAATTGCTTTTCTTCTACAAAATTGTCTATAAAAGCCTCCAAGGACTGGGTTTAGGGAGCTTCTGGATAGCTGAGCATGGAGGTTCCTAGAGGCTGGCGCACCCTGGAAGCCATGGAAGCCCCATGCCCCTTCCCCCACACCTGGCCCTACACAGCTCTTCATCTGTATCCTTTGTAATAAGCCAGTAATTGTAAGTAAGTGTTTCCATGAGTTCTATGAGCCACTCCAGCAAATTAATTGAACCCTAAGAGCGGGTTGTGGGAACCCGAACTTGAAGCTGGTTGGTCAGAAGTTCTGGAGGCCCAGACTTGTGATTGGTGTCTTGGTGGGGGGCAGTTTTGAGGACTGACTCTATCTCCAGGTAGTGTCGGAATTGAATCAGAGCACAAATGTTTGGTGTGCACTGCTTGCTTTGTTCGGAAGAACCCCACGTTTGGTCACAGAAGTCATCTTCTGTGTTGATTATTGTGGTTTGAGAGTGTTTTTTAAACCAGTGTCTCTAAACTAGTAGAAAGAAATAACTAACAGTTCCATTCATTAAGTAGTTCAGGCCAAACAACTTAATGGTGATTTTAGTTTATAATAGAAGTAGTGTTTTCAAAGTGTCTGTGTTTCCTTAAAAAATTTGATGTACTCTAGGGTACCCCTTGGGTGCACAGTTTGGGAACCATAGCAGGTGAGCAAGTCTTGTACAAACTTACTTGCTGCCTTTCTTTGAGGATATGGGAATTCAAACATGAGAATTGTGTATTATCAGGTTTTCACTTACTTTGATTTGCTGCCCTTTTTTCTTCTAGTCGTCTTTTGGCTTCTTTTCAGTTTCTCTTCGTGTGGTACAATTCCTTAACTTTTCTTTCCGTCACCAATGAGTGCATTTTAAACTAAAGAAATACTTCTTAGTAATAGTTCCTTCATTACCTGTATGTCAGTCTTCAGTACATGCAGGGAATATAATACCCGTTTCTTGTACACTCAGAATTCTGAGTTAGCGTATCAAAATTCCGAAGACTGGTTGTCACCAGCCATTGATGGAGGCCAATTGCATATACAGCCCATGGTGCATTAGGGTATCTCATCTCTGAGATGCTCCTGACTTTACTTTTCTCTTTACAGGAGAGAGATGAATACAGTAAGATACAAGCTTTCTCGTGTGTGTGTGTGTGTGTGTGTGTGTGTGTGTGTGTGTGTGTGCGCGCGCGCGCATGTTTTATCTTGGTGCCATTGGTACCAAACACATCCATAAAGAGATGGTATTATTTAGTTCTCGCAGGGTTAATGCTGTGGTAACAAACAACCGCAAAACCTCAGTAGCTTACAGCAAGGGTTTATACCTTACTTGTGTTACTTGCTGACTGTGAATCAGCTGTGACTGTGCTTCATATGTTTTCTTCTTTCTGGTTTTCAGTTTGAAAGAGCAGCTAATTTGAGACATGCCGTTCTCAGAGGAGAGGGAATAAGAATGAAGACAGAGCTGCATGATGGCGCTGAAAGCCTCTGTTCTGCCATCACTCTCTTACCCTCTGCTCTGCTTTGAGAACAGCAAGTCCGAAATGGGAGCTGCTCTTTCAGCCTGCTTCCCAGGGTCTGGGGGCGGTGGGGGGGAGAACACCACATGGAGTGTAGACATGGGTCCAGAGAGAGAAAGTGAATATTTGGAGGGGGAAAAAACATTCTACCACAGGATATTAAGTGCAAGTGAAAACAGAAATATAAAAAGAATATTAAAAGTTATGGTGTGTATACGATTAAAATGGTTGATGTAGGTAAAAAACTTATTCTTCATGAAACCATTAAGATTTTTTATCTCCCTCCATATCTCAGTGGCTATCATCTCATTTGAGAATCCCTGGCTGGGAGCGGTGGCTCACGCCTGTAATCCTAGCACTCTGGGAGGCCAGGGCAGGTGGATTATTTGAGGTCAGGAGTTCGAGACCAGCCTGAGCAAGAGCGAGAGCCCGTCTCTACTAAAAATAGAAAAATTAGCCGGGCGTCATGGCACTGGCCTGTAGTCCCAGCTACTCAGGAGG
>NW_012149230.1:3335104-3344618 GCF_000956105.1 Propithecus coquereli | reverse complement strand
TTTTTTTTTTTTTTTTTTTTTTTTCAAAGAGACAGCATCTTACTCTGTCACCCAGGCTGGAGTACAGTGGCGTGATCATAGCTCACTGCAGCCTCCAACTCTGGCCTGAAGCAATCCTCTTGCCTCAGCCTCCCTAGTAGCTGGGACTACAAACATGCGCCACCACACCCAGCTAATTTTCTTTTAATTTTTTATAGAATTGGGGTCTGTTGTGTTGGCCAGGGTGGTCTCAAATTCCTGGCCTCAAGTGATCCACCCAGACTGCTAGGATTACAGGAATGAGCCACTGTGCCTGGCCTGATTCCTGCTTTTCTGACAGCCTCCCTCTACATATTACTAACCCCTTTCTTGCTGGACCTGCTTTCCCTCTGCAGCTGTGGGCCTGTATGCCAGGCGAGGCTCTTACTTCTGTTGCTGCTGTGGCCTTTGGATAATTAAATTATCTTATCCCAGCTAGTTCCCCATCACTCAGAAAGCCCTGTGACCAAGAGCTAAGGCTCAGGATTTGTCTGCAGGACTGGGCTTCATGGGAACTCTTATGTGTAGGTGCTTTCCTCTCTTCTCCCTCTGTCCCTGGGCATTACATTCTAGCTATGTGATTACTTGTCACCCTCACAGGATTTACTCACTGGGTCTTCCTAAAACAAAGAGGCATCTGGGGATCTCCTGGTGTGAAGATTGTGAATTTGAAGCAGCTGTCATATAGTCACCTGGTCTTTTATTTGTCCTTGTGCATTTGTGTCTCAGCATTTCTCAGAATTTATGGGAATAGAGAGAATGACATGTGATTGTGCTACTAACATCTCTGTTACAGATGAGATTTTATTTAAATATAAAATAGTCTAATGGTTCCAAAAGTTCTAGAGTGACACTTTTGAGGATAATCATATTGTTTAAATGACTATGTGATCTCTTTATATCTACAGTATTGTAATTGGGAAAAAGTGCAAGATTCACATGGCTTTTTTTGGAATTATAAAAGGGCGGTGGAATGAAATAAGTCGTCTTTCTTAAGGCCCAAATTGTCTCTGATATGTTTCATGATATGTTGTAAAATGAATTGAAAGTCATCTAAGGGCATACTAGTCTATTTCTGAAAAGTGAGGAAAGAGGCTAGTAAAGAAACCAAATATTAACACTTCAAATTGTGGACCTCAGATCAGTTGTATGCTTTGAGAATTACACCATGTGTTTTCATTCTTCATAAAGTCACAGTTCCTTGGGAATGCTTACTGCATTCATGGCTTTTGTAAACATTCCAGTCGTCTTTGCTCTTGAACTTCCTGTTCTTTTACCCAGCATATTTTCCTAGAAATATTTGTTTCTCTCACATAGTAATGAATAGCAGAATGGGAGTGGATGAAACAGTTTTGCTGACCTATGGACTTTTCCTGTTGTTGTAGAGGAGCTTCTTTCTAGGTTATTTTTGTAATTCTTAGTCCTCAATATGCATATGAATGCCAGGAGAGTTCTTAGATGACAAATGTGATTTTTTTTTGGCTCTATGTATTTGTTAACAAGATCATTCCTTACTCGTATACTGAAGTGATCCTTTGGCTCTTTCTAGAATTTTCTCTAGATCTAACTAATTGGCCAAATGAAAGAAAAACCGTCTTATCAATATTTGTTTCCTTTTTCAATGAATTATGGTTGCAGGCAATGTCATCCTATTGCGTCACCTCACAGTGAAACGGCACCAATTCCAGTTCCCACTCAAATAAGGAATTATCAGCGCATAGAGCAGAATCTTACATCTACTGCTGGCTCAGGCACAAATCTACATGGTTCTCCAAGGTAAGCTATCTTTTTTCTTTCTTAATTCTTTTTCTTTTCTTTTAAAAAACCTTTTGTTGTTGTTATTACAAGATCTTTACAAGGCAAAGTTAGTCTGTTACATACGTGTATAATGGAAATGCACAAAGTCATACAAAATTGAATAATAAAAAGTTTTATAATTGATCAATTTGATATTTAAGCTTAGCTGGTTAATATAGTATGATAAATATATATATTTGTTATATATATATATTTTTGAATTCAACAAATATTTATTGAGTACTATTATGTGCTAGATACTGTTCCAGGTACTTGGGACACATCGGAGAACAGAACAAAGTCCTTCCCTCATGGAGCTTACAGCCTAGTGTTTATTGCCACTTCACCTGCATATGGTCTATGACTGGGGGCAAGTCACCACACCTGTGTCCTCAGCTGCCCAAAAGGGATAGCAGGCTGGGCTCGGACATGGATTCTGTGCCTGGTGTACCGCAGATGCCAAACCAGACCCCCAGCCCACCACCCAGACAATGGACAGGGCTGGAAGCTGATTTTTAATAACAGAGCACAATGGGGACAGGGCAGAGGGAGTGGAACTGAGTTGTCTGGTGTGCTGTGGTGGTGGCAGGCTGGCTACACAAACTGCTGCTGCTGCTGCTTGGTGGCTGCCTTGTTGGCTAGGTCCTTGGCCTTCTCTGTAGCTGCCAGTGCTGTCTCCTTTGCCTTCTCCTTGGCTTCCTCAACAAGTGTTTTGAAAGGGGCCTCACCCTGCAGCTTGGCCCAGATGTACTCAAAACTTTCATAGTCTTGGTCACGTTGCTTTTGAACCAGGTGAGACCAAATTCCTGGACAGCTATGGAGACGCCAAATAAGCTAGAGGAGACCCAGGCTTCCCGACAGATTTTGGTCCGGCCGCTGTTGTCAGAGTTCACATAGTAAACACATCGTTCCTCCACCATCATCAGCCAGACATGGTTGATGTTCTAGGTGAACGTGGTCATGGTCTGATTCTGTGGGTCCACGGTAGAGTCCTCCAGGATGTATACCGAGTGAGCAACACTGGCAGGAAACAGTTGCTCGGCCCAGCAGGGCATCCTGTTGGTCTTGGTCAGGAGGCGCCATGACAGGTGCTTCTGGTCAGGGCTCACCTCCCAGTGTACTAGGTCTTCTGTAAAGACACGTTTGCTATAGGGATTCGGGTACCGCTGCCAGAAGGTGGCGAACACTTGGTCCCAGGAACTCTGGAGCACGCTCTGGCCCAGGAAATACTTCACCATCGTCCCGGCCAGGGTGAGCTCAGCACCCAAGCTGCATTAGGGGTGCGGAGCCCAGGGAGGGTTCATGGTGGCTGGCCTGGGCTCAGCGCTCTCCCGCCGCCAAGCTAGCAGCTCAGTCACCATTTTACCGCACCCAAGCCGCCACAGCCACCGTGAGTCATCCTTGTTATATGTATTAATACATACTTAAGTATAATTACTTTTAAGAATTGAGGAAGAACTTGTTAAAAAATGATATCGCACCAGTTGTATCAGATTATTTACATATTGTTTATTTCTTCCCCTCCTGAGACCCCACTAAGAGTGTAGTAAAGGAATAACAAAGTTGTAAGTCTACAAAGACAAGTGAAATAAGGATAGATGTTCAGTGGGTGAGAAAGCTTGATAAATTTCTGGAAAGCCGAAAGGATAGAAGAAGGGTACCTGCTTTAGCATGGCATATGTAAGTGTGCATGTAATCAGGGATTCTGAAACAATGAGAATCACTGTGCCCTGTGGTACCCTCAGGGAGACCTAAATCTCAGAGAACTTGCAGAGTGAAGGGAGGAAATGGCCCTTCACCTTCTGATAACTTAGTATACATGCATAGTCAGCTACATATTTGACATGTGCAGTCCTTGCCTGTGCATGAAATTGCATATATGCACAAAGTTGTTAACTGTTACAGTAGTGAAGGATGAGAAATGAGCCAAGTGCCTCCCAGTAAGGAACTAATTTTTTATAGTCCATCTCTGACAGTGGAATACTGTGTATCTTCCATTCTAAAAAGAGTGAGGAAGCTCTCTATGTACTGAAGTAGAAAAACTTCCAAGGTATATTATAAAATGGAAAAAGTAAGCTGTGATCTCAAAGTGTGGTCTGTGGATCCTTTCACGGGGTCCATGAGGTCAAAACTTTTCATAGTGATACTATGACATAATTTGCTTTTTTCGCTACATTGATATATGTGCACTGATGGTACAAAAAGCAAAGATGTAAAACTGCTGTTGCCTGCACGTGAATCAAGGTGGTCTGTTAGTCTTTGTATTCTTCACAACCACACACTGATACAAAGGAATGTCCTTGATGAAGCAGTAAAAATTATCATTTCTCTTTGAAAATCTTCATCCTTGAATGGAATGTACACATACAGGCACTTTTGCTGCATATGAGAATAGTTCTGTTAGGAAAAGCACTTGTATGATTGAAAAGCATTTGTATGACTGTTTTAGTTGCAAGCTGAACTAGCTGCTTTTTCATAGAACACCTTTTTACTTTTAAGAACAACTTAAGAAGTATGGTTATGGGTATTGAGCAGCCATTTTGTTAAAAGTGAACTAAGTTTTGCCTCTTTTTAAGAAAACAAATGACACTAAATGTCAGTGATAAAATTTGAGCTCTCAAGCAAAAATCAGAATTTTGGAAAACTTGTATTCACCACTGTGATTTTGACAGCTTCTGTTACACCTTGAGAGATGTTTCTGTTCAAATTGATGGTGATATTTTGATATGAATGTGACTTTCTGATATCATGTAATGTATCAACATTTGTCATATCTGGATAACTCAGTGAACCAATATTTTCCAAATGACCAAATGTTAAAATATCATGCACAGGTAAAAGATTCCTTCAAAGTGCAAGATTCTTCGCAAAAGAATGGAGTGAAGGAGTTCGTTGATGAGGTTTCAGATACCACATTGCAGCTAAACTTTTAGAATTGATCACTTGCTGAGTTTTGGGGTAGTGTCAAAGAAGGGTATCTGAAAAGGTTACCAAAATATTCCTTCCTTTCCCGGTTATATGTCTATAGAAGGCTGGATTTTCTTCATATGATTCACTCAGAATAGCATAGAGCATATCTTATAACAGATTGAATGCAGAAGCCATAATGAGAATCTAAATGTTTTCTATTAAGCCAAACATTAGAGATTTGCAAAAATGTAAAATAATGCCATGCTTCTCACTAATTTGTTTTGGAAAATATATTTATTTTTCATAATCTTAAGTTACATATAATAAGTTTATTTTTAATGGATTAATTTTTAAAATTTCTAAGTTAATTTCTAATATAGTAAATGTCAATAGATACTAGTTATAAATGAAAGCTCTCTGGGTCTTCAGTAATTTTTAAGAGTATAAAGGGGATTTAAAACTAAGATTGAAAATGGTTGGTATGTGATATATCACCTTTGGTGTCGAAGCAAGGTGAGACTAAGATTACGTATTCAGTTCGCATGTATATGCATTAAGGAACTCTGGAAGGATACACTAGAAACTAAAAACAGTGGCAAACTTTTGAGTAATATTGCGGAAATATTAGGAATTAGGCAGGTAGAATACAGGGTGGGAGGGACACTTTACTTTATCATTTTATATTTGTTCCATTTGACTATGTTACATATTTTTTAAAACTCTACTCCAGGCTGGGTGCAGTGGCTCACGCCTGTAATCCTAGCACTCTGGGAGGCCGAAGCGGGAGGATCTGAGCTCAGGAGTTCGAGACCAGCCTGAGCAAGAGTGAGACCCCATCTGTACTAAAAATAGAAAAAATTAGCCGGGCGAGGTGGTGCTTGCCTGTAGTCCCAGCTACTTGGGAGGCTGAGGCAGGATGATCGTTTGAGCCCAGGAGTTTGAGGTTGCTGTGAGCTAGGTTGACACCACTGCACTGTTGCCTGGGCAACAGAGCGAGCCTCTGTCTCAAAAAAAAAAAAAAGAAAGAAACTCCAGGGCATATTGTTAGGAAGTTTCAGAAAAAACGAATAAAGAGAAAGTTCTGGAACCTGCCAGAGAGGGAGTAATTTTCTTTTACTTTTCAGATCTGCAGTGGTGCGAAGGTCTAACACCAGTCCCATGGGCTTCCTCCGGCTGGGATCCTGCTCCCCGGCGCCAGCAGACACAGTACAGACAGTTGGACGAAGACTCTCCACTGGGTCTTCCAGGCCTTATTCACCTTCCCCTTTGGGTCAGGAGAGTTTAAAACAGTTGTTTTCAACAATTTTTTCAGTATAACAAATCTGATATGACACAATCTTTAGGAACTTTGGCTCATGACGGCAGTGATTCTCAGCTGAGTGCAGGCTGTATCCCATCCCTCCAACTCTACCCTACTCCCAATTCTCTCTTAAGAATCTCTGTATAAATCTGTTGGGACCTCTACTAGAAATGTAATAATATAAAGGGCCCTTATATAAATAGCATCTCCATTGGGTTTGGGCTCTAAATGCAAAGTTAGAAACTCCAGGTTAAAGTGTTTAAAATGCCTATTCTACTTATCACTCAGATTTATGAAGATTAAAATATAGAGGCTCTGGCTCATGTTTACCAGTAAAGTTCCAGGTGGCAGCTTTGTTACAGATCTTCCCACTTTTCCTGCAAGCCATACATAGTAGCAAGGAGAATGCCAAAACAACAGCAACAGCAAAAGCCCTGCCAAGCAGAAAAACCAGACATTACATCTTCAGTGAAACTAAGGGACAAAAGAAAAAGCTCTAATTCAAGTATGTGTAAGAAAGCCAAAGCCACTGAGACGACAGCATCTGTGCGAGAGCAGATTCAGATGGTAGGAAGAACACGTGGTGCAGAGAAAGCCCGGAGGTGGCAGAGCCCAAAATGGTGCACGCACACACACACCCAAAAAACCCAAAACAGAAAACTTCCAAAAGGAGAGGGCCCCGCCCTCAGTCAGAACTGCTTGAGTAAGACTAAGATGGAACAGGAAGAAATGTCAGAAGGAGACAGAAGAGTTGCAAGTAGTCTGCAGGAGCCCTATTTAAAACAAAAAAACTCAAGTGATAGTGTTTTTTAAAAAAGGTTTAAATTGCCACATCACTTGTTGCAATGGTTTCAAAGCTGTTTTAAGCTGAAAAATCTTAAAATCTTGACCCTCCATCACCCTCACAGCCAGAGGTCGCCAAAGACAAGGTCCAAGCCTTATCCTTGCACTCAAGGATTAAAGTGCCTAAACCGCACCCCTCCCCCCACCCCTTCTGTGTTTGTTTGGTTCTCAGGTAGATACAAAGAAGGTGTTAAATATGCGAGATTGATTAGGGGAAATGCCTGTGAAGGATACAGGAGAGGGGGCAGGAGGAGGCAGGGAGGACCCTCAGACCAAGATGATACAGGTCTGGCATCTGGGAAAGGAGGGACAACTGGGCAAGAAGCGTCCAGATTATAGTGCAGTTGTAAAAAGTTTTTAGCCAGAATGAAGGAGTAGCTGTAAGCACGGAGTTGTCTGTTAGACTGAGGAATTCCCTGACCCACGTCTGCAGGCCTGAATTAGTGTCCTGCCACCTGCAGTCCTTGGCTGGGAGCAGCCCTTGAGAAGCCTCTGCACAAATGTGGTGGATCCAGAGGGACAGCATCTGGGGCTGTCACTCAGCTGTGCCCTGTAGATCCGCAAGCCCCACACACTTTGTACAAACTCTTTGTACTTCTCTGTCTTACACACGTACCTGTTAGAGGCATTTATTTGTTTACGTGACTTTCTTTCCTGATGTTCTTGTTTTTCAAGGCAGGTTATGTGGTGCTTTTTATTGTAGTGTGTCCAGCGCCCAGCATATTTGTCATTCGATAAGTGTTACTTGAACTAAAGCTTTGCTAATAAAAACTTTGTAAGCTATCATATACTGTGCAATTTATGCATGTTACTTATTTCTGTCCTTTATTGGTTTTGAATCATTTCTTCTTTTTCCCACTTCTCTTTTCACAGTTGGTACCATTCCTGAGCAGTTTAGTCAGTGCTGCTGTGGGCATCCTCAGGGCCACGAATCTAGGAGTAGAAACTCCTCAGGTAGGAGAATGTATTTGGTATATTAATAATTTGAATTCTGTGATATATGGATTTGAGTTACGGTTTTCCAGACTTATCAAAAGAACATATTTGATAGGAAATATTTCCTCTGCCATTCTGTTGTTTAGAATCTTGGTCTAATATGATTTAACATGACATATAGCTAATCTAATATCTCCTTTTTTTTTTTAACCCCCCAAGTCCGCTAATATCTCCTTTTCAATATAAGATTCCTTAATGAAAATAAGGCTTAGGAATTAAATTACTTAGACAAATTTTGGTTATTTTCACAATGATAATGAAAAGCAATCGAGAAAATGAAATTTCATTACTTTAATACTATTGATTAATACTATTCTTGGTAAGAGCCATCAGTCAGCATCAGGTAAAAAACATGTTTATTTTCTTTATAACATATATTTATGCCAGGAAAGATATGTGTAAATCATACTTTTATAAGTCAAATTCAATTGTGTGGGTATTTGAGGAGTTGGACAGTTAAAGGAGTCCTGTGTTACATAGAAGAACACTCTTTTCTAAGTTTAGTTTTTTTATATTTTGTGTTTTCTTAAAAATAAAGCTTAGGCCGGGCATGGTGGCTCACGCCTGTAATCCTAGCACTCTGGGAGGCCGAGGCGGGTGGATCGCTCAAGGTCAGGAGTTCGAGACCAGCCTAACCAAGAGTGAGACCCCCGTCTCTACTAAAAAATAGAAAGAAATTATTTGGACAACTAAAAATCTATATAGAAAAAATTAGCCGGGCATGGTGGCGCATGCCTGTAGTCCCAGCTACTCGGGAGGCTGAGGCAGCAGGATCGCTTGAGCCCAGGAGTTTGAGGTTGCTGTGAGCTAGGCTGACACCATGGCACTCTACTCTGGGCAACAGAGTGAGACTCTGTCTCAAAAAAAAAAAAAAAAAGATAAAGCTTAAATAACTTCCTCTAGATTATCACAGTTTGATACTAATTTCATTTCTTTCAATAAATGGCAGAACACTGTTCTGAAAAATTAAATACCAGGTTTGGAATGAAATGAAGCCAGGAGTGGGTCAGTAGCAAAGTTCCTATTGGTGTCTGTTTCTAGGAAGATGCTGGTTAGGCCACTTAAGAATATTTGCATGCCCTTCGTGTTATTGTTGATAGTTTAGCTTACAGGAAACGCCAGAGAATGTGTAACTGGAGTCAAGGCTTAGTGGACCTCTTAAGTCGGCATCAACAAGGTTTGTGCGGGGAAGGGGGGACCCTATCTCCTTGGCTTTTGATGTGGTGTCTCCTCAAAAGATAAGAATATCTGTGGACAGGTGTTTTCTTTGTAGGGAATATGGGTACTTTAGGTTTTATGTGAGTCACTGAGGAAACTGACAAAATACATAAAATATCCACATGCTTTGTTTTTAGACAAATGAAGTAAAATCCAGGAAAGGTCTGTTGTTTTTACGATCTTCTTTGCTACATTTTATATATATTTGTTTTATTTTATTGAATAAGGAGTTATTCTGGATTAGTTTGAAAAGTTTCTTTTAGTTGCTATGTGAGAAAAGAGAATAATTACATTAATGATACCCAAATATATATTCATGTAAAGAGTAAAAATCATCATGTTCGATGTAAGGCTTTGTTGTTTTCATTAACTTTAACCATTAACTGTTGTTCTCTTTGGGTGCTAATCAGACCTTGCATTAATCAGAGTTAT
>NW_012149230.1:3332662-3334939 GCF_000956105.1 Propithecus coquereli | reverse complement strand
CATGCCTGTAGTCCCAGCTACTCAGGAGGCTGAGGCAGGAGGATCGCTTGAGCCCAGGAGTCTGAGGTTGCTGTGAGCTAGGCTGATGCCACGGCACTTTAGCCCGGGCAACACAGTGAGACTCTGTCTCAAAAAAAAAAAAAAAAAAAAAAAAAACCAGCTAATATACCCATCATTAAATTCTATCTTCTGAGAATACAGACAACAATGTACTTGTCGTTGTTTCGTAAAGGATGCCAGAAAACAGTCTCTTGTCAAGTAAACAACTTTTAGACTATCTTATGAAAGATAAGACATTTATCCGAATTCTCATTTTAAAAATTGTCTTTTTAATTCTTAAGTTTTCGCCCTGCACTTCTTCACCTTGGGTTACTATTGCATTCATTTTCTTGTTAGGTTCTCCAGTGCCGCAGGCGCAGTCACCACAGTCTGTCTTACTGGGTGCTAGGCTGCAGAGCGCCCCCACCCTCACTGACATCTATCAGAACAAGCAGAAGCTCAGAAAACAGCACTCTGACCCCGTGTGCCCATCCCATGCTGGGCCTGGGTACAGCTACTCACCTCAGCCTAGTCGGCCTGGCAGCCTTGGAACCTCTCCCACCAAACACATGGGATCCTCTCCACGCAGTTCTGACTGGTTCTTTAGAACTCCTTTACCAACAATCATCGGCTCTCCTACTAAGGTATGTTTATTAAACCCTTTTGCAGATCATGAATTGGTATAGTATGTTATGGAAAGGATTCATGATGAGAACAAGTAGAATTTAATGACCACTTGCTATGTGCCAGGCACAGTGTAAGTATTTTACTTGCTGAATGCTTTATGCGCATGATCCCATTTAATCCTCAAAAAAGGAAATTGAGGCTTAGAGAACGTAAATGAATGATACAAGGTCACACAGGCTGTAAATAGAACAGCCAGTATTTGAATCTGGTTTTAATTGACTCCAAAATTGATACCCCTTACTATGGGTCATATAGCCTGCCAATTCTCAACAGCTCATACATTGTATTAACTAGCTTACATCTGTTTCTTTAGGCCACAGCTCCTTTCAAAATCCCTAAAACGCAAGCGTCTTCCAACCTGCTGGCCTTGGTTACTCGTCATGGGCCTGCTGAAGGGCAATCCAAAGATGGGAATGACCCCCGGGAGTGCTCCCATTGCCTTTTAGTGCAAGGAGGTGAGAGGCTGCGGTCTGAGCAGCAGAATAAGGCAGTGTTTGGCAGGTAAAAGTCTGTTTCCTCTCTAGCCTTAAACATGAAAACTGTAATAGTAAAATAGATAACATTTCTGTCATAAAAGCAACCAGTATCTGGTTTATGCCATGTGGTTATTGATATGTACCGTATACATTTAGAATCTCTGGAAACCACAAATGCTTCCTATAACTTTGTAAATACAGAGCTCTTCCTGAACTTCCTGAATACTCTATTTCTGTCTTTTTTTATTATTGTTGTTGAAGTTTATCTCTACCCTGAATTGTTTGTTATCTGCTTTTTGTTTCCTTGTTCTCTGACTTCCTATTAATACTTTTTTTTTTTTTAAAAAGTGTATTTTTCCATTATTAGTATCAGTGTTCTTTTCAGGTCTGTCAGTACTGGGAAATTGTCAGATCAACCAGTAAAGACACCTTTGGGTGGACACCAGGGCAGCACGGACAGCTTAAATACTGAACGGCCAATGGATGTAGGTAAGAAAAATCTAGTTTCTTTTTAGGCAAGCCATTGTTAGTATATGGATTATGCTGCTCTTACTGCTGTTGTAACAAATTACCCCAGGCTTGGTAGCACAAAAACAACACAAGTGTGTTACCTGACAGTTCTGGAGGCCACCCCCTCATCTCATCTTCCTTCGTGGCAGGGTTTGTTCAGTACCTTGGTGATCAGCAGCCAGTGAGTTAGAAGGAATTCCAACCAAGATTGTTTCTTATCAGTAGGATAAGATTGGCCAAAATTAGCCTAAACACACAGGTATTCCTAAGCATTTCTTTTACAGCCGCTGGATCCTATAAAGATCCACAAGTCACTGAGACCCTGAACCTTTCGTGGTTGTTCCAGGGACTGTTAGGTCCATAACCACCCACATCTAGATTACTACATGTCAAAAAACAAAAACAAAATGCAGATTCCAGACTAACCTAGACCTGTTTAATCAGATTTTCTGGGGATGGATTTAGGAATCAATATGTGTAATAAGCTCCCAGGTGACTATTGGTGTTGGCTCAAATTTGATAATCACTGTCGTAACTTCTTTGTGCTTACTTTCTCTATGATTTA
>NW_012149230.1:3328737-3329302 GCF_000956105.1 Propithecus coquereli | reverse complement strand
TTTGTGCTTTGGGTCCTAGTCTTTGCACTTCAATCCTATATACATTTAGACAGGATAATAGATTTATTTTATCATTTATCCTCCTTAAATAGGTTATTAATACCAAAAATTTAAACAACATTTAGGTTGGATTTGAAATCAGTAATTTGACATCATCTTATACAGTGTACCTTGTGTCCTTTAAGTTCTCTTATTCTAAATAAGTTACTAATGAAGGTATCAGTAAATTAATAAGCATAAGATAACAAAGGATAAGCAAAGCATAATCTTTGTCCTAAAAACATAACTTTTTATTTTCAAAGCTTGCTTTTCCTCACATGATAAAAATAATACACTTAAACTTAAGTTTAAAAAAATATTAAACCATAATGCTAGATCAGTCTTTAACACTGAGAAGTGTACCTGCCAAGCAGACTGGATGTTCATGTTTGGAGACCAGTGCCTTCCTGCCATGGAGCCAGTTTTACAGAGAAAGTAGAGCTAAAATCTTATTTATTTATTTATTTATTTTATTTCAGCATATTATGGGGGTACAGATGTTTAGGTTACGTATGTTGCCCTTGCC
>NW_012149230.1:3326054-3328687 GCF_000956105.1 Propithecus coquereli | reverse complement strand
GAGTAGCTGGGACTACAGGCACATACCACGACACCCAGCTAATTTTTCTATTTCTAGTAGAGACGGGGTCTCACTTTTGCTCAGGCTGATCTCCAGCTCCTGAGCTCAAGTGATCCTCCCATCTCAGCCTCCCAGAGTGCTATGATTACAGGTGTGAGCTGATTGTTTTTGGTTTTTTGTTTTTTTTTTCATTCTCCTGAGCATCGAAAGGAGGAAATCTCTGGGCCAGCAAAAATATCTGACTGGACATGGTTTCTAATCCAAAGAGAATACTGTAGGATACTGAGAATACTGAGGATATAATACCTTACTGCACTCTCTTCTTGCCCACATGGTTTCTGAAGAGAAGTCCGATGTAATTCTTACCCTTGTTCCTCTATGGGTGAGATGTGTTTATTTCTTTGACTTCTTTCAAGATTTTCTCTTTGACTCTCTGCAATTTGAATATGATATGCTTAGGTGTAGGATTTTTTGGTCTTCATTCAGCTTGGTGTTCTCTAAGCTTCCTAGGTCTGTGCTTTGGTTCTGTCATTAGTTTTGGAAAACTTTTAGCCATTACTACTTCGAATGTTTCTTCTCTTCTCTCATTCTTCTCCTTCTGGTATTCCCATTAAGTATATGTTATACTTTTTTAGTCCCATTGTTCTTGGATATTGCTTTGCTTTTCAGTTTGGGAAGTTTCTGTTGATGTCTCTTTAACCACACTGATTCTTTCCTTGGCCATGTCCAGTCTATTGATGAGCCCATCAAAGGCATTCTTCATTTCTGTTACAGTGATTTTGATTTCTAGTATTTCCTTTTGTTTTTTTGTTAGAGTTGCCATTTCTTTGCTCCTATTACCCATCTGTTCTTGCATGTTGTCCACTTTTTCCATTAGTGTCCTTAATATATTAATCATAAGTTAATTTAAATTCCCAGTGTGACAATTCCAACATCTCTGCCATATCTGAGTCTGTTTCTGGTGCTTGACTTGCTTTATCTTCTCAATCTGTGTTTTTGCCTTTTAGCATGTCTTTAATTTTTTGTTGGAGACCAGACGTGATGTATTTGGCTTTTTTAAAAAAACTGAATTAAATAGAGCCTTTAGTGTATGAGAATTTTCGTCTGTCTGGCTAGGAGTTAAGTTATGTTTAGTGTTTGCTGTAGCTGTAGGTATCAGCTTAAAATTTTCTCTGATGTCCTTGTCTTTGAATCCCCTATTATCTTTGAGTTTCCCTAGAAATACCCCTTCTTAAATAGCATTGAACATTGCCTAACTCTGTATTTTCTTCTAAGAGTTTTATAGTGTAGCTTTTACGTTTATGTCTATAGTCCAGTTTGACTTGATTCTTGTTGATGATGTGGGGAAAGGATCGAACTTCATTCTTTTGCATTGGCTATTCAGTGGTCTCAGCACCACTGAAAAGACCATTCTTCCTACCATTGAATTGTTTTGCCAGCCTTGTCAAAAATCAGTTGACCGTAAATGTGTTTATTTCTGGATTCTGAACTCTTATTTCATTCATCTATATTTATATTTTTGCTGGTATCATGCTGCCTTGATTAATATAGCTTTGTCATAAGTTGGTTTTATTGTTTTGTTGTTTTATTTTTTTTTTTCTTTTGAGACAGAGTTCTTGCTCTGTTGCCTGGGCTAGAGTGCCATGGTGTCAGCCTAGCTCATAGCAACCTCAAACTCTCAACACTCCTGGCTCAAGCAATCCTCCTGCCTCAGCCTCCGGAGTAGCTGGGACTACAGGCATGTGCCACCCACATCCAGCTAATTTTTTCTATTTTTAGTTGCCCAGCTATTTTCTTTCTATTTTTAGTAGAGACGGGGTCTCACTCTTTCTCAGGCTGGTCTTGTACTCCTGACCTCAAGCTGTCCTCCTACCTCAGCCTCCCAGAGTGCCAGGATTACAGGCATGAGCCACCACGCCCAGCCAAACCTCATGTTTTTGTTCCCACTTCTCAGTTTTTACTTTTTCAAATTATTTTCTCAACAAGTGTGACTTAGAATTTATATATTTTAGAAGTATACAAAAGTAACTCTGAATACTAGGCTTTCGGTGAAGAAGATTCACACCTGAGAATCATTTTTAATGAAAATACTATATTGCATTTTCTGATTTTAAGAGTAATAAATGCTTTTTGCAAAAACAAAAACCCTAACATACAAGACAAAGTCTCCCTGTAATCCTGTCCCTGGATATAAACACTGTCAAGGTAATGTAACGTGTTATAAATCTTCTGTTGTAGCTCCTGTAGGGGCCTGTGGTGTTGCGCTGGCACCTCCTGCAGGGACGGCAGCAAGTTCTAGGGCCGTCCTCTTCACTGTGGGGTCTCCTCCACACAGCGCCATGGCCCCCACTTGTGCCCACATGGTCCTTCGAGCAAGAACAACCTCAGGTGAGGCGTGTGTGCCATGTGACGGTCTTTGGCTACTATTTGAAGCGCTGTGTTGTGATAATGACCCAGAGCTGTAAGTTAGAGCAGTCCTTCAGCTTCTCTGGGCTTCAGTTTCTTTACCAGTGAAATAGAAAAACTATTTTCTGGCCGGGCGCAGTGGCTCATGCCTGTAATCCTAGCTCTCTGGGAGGCCGAGGCGGGCGGATTGTTTGAGCTCAGGAGTTCGAAACCAGCCTGAGCAAGAG
>NW_012149230.1:3238146-3315399 GCF_000956105.1 Propithecus coquereli | reverse complement strand
GCTTTCCGTTTGAGTCTTCATACTTCCAGAGTTCTTTCGCTGGTTCCTCCCCATCTGGATCAGTTGTTCCTTCTTGCCTTTAAATTTTCGTTTGGATAATGACACGCCCTGTTTAGTCTCTGAGCCAGTAGGTGGTGTTTGTGGGTGAGATTCGACCACACCCTTTATGATGAATCAGTAGATGCAGTAAAAGGGTGTGCAGGATGATCTCCCTGTCAGTAGGTGGCACTTGCAGGGAGGAGCGAGCTGCGGTGCTCTTTTTGGGTCCTGTAGCTAGCTCTTACTCCTCTAGAGAGGCCCTCTTGTGCCTCGGATGGTGGGTGGGGCCCTGGGATTTCCAGGTGTGTCCTTATTCTCCCCCTCAGTGGGAGGAGTGAATCTGGGTCGGGCTGCGTTGGGCAAGCCTACCCTCAGGCTCCACCAGGGATCAACTTCTGCTCTTTGTTACTGTGCAGAGCTGCCGGGAGGGGCTGAAATGGCTCCACTCAGCTGAAAGTCTGGGCTTGGGGGCTGTGGCTGCCCAAGGCCCGCCGCACTCTGGAGCAGGTCTCGCTCCCCTCCACTCTCCCCCACTCCGTGGCCTCTCCCAGGCCTCTGCCAGCAAGCAGGACCTCAGGCCTATGGATTTCCCCTGGCTGTGACGTGGGCTGTGCGCGGGAGGTTCCCTACTCAGGATCCTAGCCTGAGCTGTCCTTATTCTCCCCCTCAGTGGGGGCAGAACCCGGAATGAGTCTGGGTGGGGCTGGGTTGGATAAGCCTGCCCTCAGGCTCCACAGCTGTTGTTAGAAGGGTCAAAGTTCTGCTCTTTGTTTCTGTGCAGAGCTGCCAGGAGGGGCTGAAATGGCTCCACTCAGCTTAAAGTCTGGGCTTGGGGGGTGGGGCTGTCCAAGACCCGCACTCTGGAGCAGGTCTCGCTCCCCTCCAATCTCCCCCTCTCCGTGTCCTCCCCCAGGCCTCCACCAGCAGCAAGCAGGGCCTCAGGCTGATGGATCTCCCCTGGCTGTGACGTGGGCTGGGAGGTTCCGCACCCAGGATCGTAGCCGGAGCTGGGTGTACAGCCCTCCCTTACGAGGAGGGCCGCTGGTCAGGCACGCGATCCGCCCCTGAAGGCACACACTCCTCAGTAGGCTCCTTCACAGATCCCTCCTCCGTGCCCCAGGGCAGCGCGATCGTGACCTCGGTGTACAGGGTCTGGTCTGCAGGCCTGACCCCTGGACCCTGGAGATCAATCCCTGACCCTGCCAGGGGGAGCGGCGCTGGTCCCGAGTCACCTACAGGGCGCCCAAGCTGGATCGATTTCACTCCACCTCGGGATTTGCCCCGCTCTCCTGGAGTCCCCAGGCAAGTAGCACCTGGAAGGGCTGGTGGGTAGGGAACTCGCAGTCTGAGTGCCCCTCAGTCTGCTGTAGGGCCCCAAAAGGAAAGGTCCCGCTCCTTGGAGATGCCTCCATGTGATGGCTAAATTGTCTCTCTAGGCACGCACAGGTAGGGAGGGGGAAGGAGAGAACGGAGCACTATGGTGTCTGCCGCTAGACTCAGGTCTGCGTCCGGGGAGGTGCCCCGAAGGGGCTGGGAGCCCAGCGCTGAGTCCGCAAGAGGCCACTGCTCACTGGCAGCAGCCGTCTCTGGGCTGGTGTCGGCAGGTCTCTCCAGCCGCTCAGGAGCCTGCCAGAAGTCCGAGATGCAAGGGAGGGGGAAGTTAACCGCTCCACCTACCCTTGTCGCTGGTCTCCAAGCCTCTTGAGACCCTTCTCCTTCCAGTTGTCCTCCGCAACGTCTTCCCGTGGAGTCTCCTATAGTTTCAGGCACCCTTCCTTCCGACCCTCACCCGATCTGTTTCTCTGCTACCTTATTTTTTTCTCTTTCTTCTAAAATTCGTCTTTTTTGCAGAGACCTTCTGACTGGCGGCTTGTCTCGTCCGCCATCTTGGCTCCTCTCTGAAATCTTATTTTTTAGACCATTAAAAATCTTAAATAATAAAATATTTTAAGACAGTAGCCTTTTATATCTAACTACACCGACATTTTTAACAAGTATAATGCCCAGTGCTGTTGAGGTTTAGAGGGATCTATGTGCTTACTCATGGCTGCATTGGAAAGTAATGTAGGGCAATTCTTAGGAAGAGCTGTAAAAATGTTTATAGTATTTGATCTATGGTAATTTCATTCCTGTTTGTAATACCAATTTGGAGTATTTATCAAAAAGAAATCACTCAAAAGAAGGAAAAACTGTGTTTCATTCCTGTTGTTATTTGTAATATGAAAAAAAATCAGAAATAGTATAAATGACTCCAGATAAACATTATGTATATAAATTTAGTGAGCCACTATGCATGCATTTTTTATAATTGTGAGGCCAATGGAGCAACAAGGAGAAATTAATATGATGTAAATTCGTTTAAAACAGATTATAAAATACTAGCTGTGATGTCTAATATAAAATGTACATATGGATAAGAAATAAAAGTGATGACGAAAAAATAAAAACTATTTGTGTCCTCGAATAGTATGTAGGGGATCAGTGATTTTTCTTTTAACATTTCCTTTATTACTTCAGTAGGTTTTGTCCAGTAAATGAGAATAGGAGTGGGTGTGAAAGCCCCTAACTCTGGACACTGCCACGTGTCCTGTGTTTCCTTGCAGTGGGATCCAGCAGCTCAGGAGGCTCTCTGTGCTCTGCGAGTGGCCGTGTGTGTGTGGGCTCCCCACCTGGGCCGGGATTGGGCTCTTCCCCCCCAGGAGCAGAGGCAGCTCCCAGCCTGAGATACGTGCCTTACGGTGCTTCGCCCCCTAGCCTAGAGGGGCTCATCACCTTTGAAGCCCCTGAACTGCCAGAGGAGACGCTGATGGAGGTAGAGACGAGACTGTAGTAGCGTGTTAATGTAATGTTAAAGTGACATGAGAATGTTCTAGTGATGGCAAAAGAACAGAATACACAGTTATGTTCTTTGACTTTCCTGTTTGAAAAACACTGCCGCTGTATGTTCAGAATACTGTTGGCAGTGACACTGAAAAACAAGCTTTGGTTCATAGGAAGTGACACGTAGATAGGTTGTAGGATATTTAAAACATTTGCTTTTCTTCACAAGATAAAAACAATACACTTAAACCTAGGTTGAAAATAATAAACTGTAATGCTAGATTAGTCGTTGACACTGAGAAATAGACCTGCCAAGCAAACTAGATGCTCATGTTTGTAGATCGGTGCCTTCCCTCCACAGAGCCAGTTCTACAGGGAAAACCTGTAGAACTGAAGTATGTAATCTGAAGCACCTTGAGTACAAATCCAGAACAAGAAGGACTCAGGGCCAACACTCAGTGGAATAATGTGTCCTCGATCCCTGGATGCAACATGACTTAGCCCGATGTTTAAATTAAAATGATCAACTCTTTAGGTTAACTAAGGTACAAATTATCTCTCCATGTAGGATCTCTAATATTTCCGTCTTGTGTGAATGAGAATTAGTAATTTCACAATAAATTTGAAAATGTCTAATCCAATCTAAACTTGGAAAAAAACAATTCTGAGTTTTTTCAGTCTCCATCAGATTAGGTATAAATTATGTTCTATTACCTGTCCAGTGTATTGGATCATAGAGTCCAATATGCTGTCACAGAGCAGAGAGACTTTTAAAAAGTCGATTTATTCCCGTCTCTAGGAAAATGATTTCCATCTTTCTTTAACTTTGAAAGAGGGAGAAACTTTTAGTTTTATTTGAGATTGAAAAATGTATTTATAACTAAAAATTAATCTCAAAACAACATTAATTTTAGAATACACATTTTTAAATGACACCCCTCCGGATGCTGTTATGTATGCTATACTCCCCTCTTTAACTGAGAAGATCGTAGAAATTTAGGTCTTTGATATTAGGAATCACTGTTAACTAGAAAAGTGCCAGAAATTAAAATAAACATCTCTGAAATTATAAGAATTATAAAATTCATAAACCAGCAAGAAGTGTGATTTAGTGCGCAGAGAGTATCATTATAATCTTGATGCCTACTTTGTAGAAAAGCATTAGCAATCGCCATGGTTTATATACAGAAATGGGTATGTCCCTATTCTTAATCTGGAAATTTTGGCTTTGCTGCAGCGAGAACACACAGACACCTTACGCCATCTGAATGTGATGCTGATGTTCACTGACTGTGTGCTGGACCTGACAGCTGTGAGGGGAGGAAACCCTGAGCTGTGCACATCTGCTGTGTCCTTGTACCAGATTCAAGAGAGTGTGGTTGTGGACCAGATCAGTCAGCTGAGCAAAGACTGGGGGTAGGTTCCCCTCTGTATTCATTTCTGCATTCCTCGTGCTTTCTCTAAATTCGTGTCTGAGATGTAGGAATTGTCATCCACTGAAGATCATATCATTATTAAAAGCTTCAAGGAAGCCTCTAAGTTATATCATTGTACTAGATTTCGCTTTATGAGCCAAGACTTGGATCTTATGCAATCTTAGTGTTGCCTCTTTCCTGTAAATTACAACATTGAAGATATTCGATGATAAAGAGATTGTATTGATTTTTATCTGAGTGTACCTGTTGTTTTCAAAATACACACATCCTTCTCCATCCCTTGAGGAGTTATTTGTGCATTAGGAAGTTAAGGAGGATGCTATCCCTTTAGAAAGGCTATTTTGTTTTTATTTTTTTACATTTTAGAGACAGGATCTCACTCTTGCTCAGGCTGGTCTTAAACAAGCAGTCCTGCCTGGGCCTCCCAGAGTGCTAGCATTATAGGCGTGAGCCACCGTGCCAGCCTAGAAGGCTATTGTAATGGTGACCTGATGTGTGGAGCGCCAGGTCTTACTGGTTCACAAGATAACACTCTGCTACTGTCTTCTGGGTGCAGGCGGGTGGAGCAGCTGGTATTATACATGAAAGCAGCACAGCTACTTGCGGCTTCTCTGCATCTTGCCAAGGCTCAGATCAAGTCTGGTAAACTGAGCCCATCCACAGCTGTGAAACAAGGTATGAGAGGAGGTGATAGTGCTTGATTCCAGAGTCCTTGAGTTGCTTCCCTGTCATACCAACAGAAGAAGTTTTTGATGAGGAATTACTGTGTTATTCAATATGTTTTTTTTTTTTTTTTTTTAAAGAGACAGGGTCTCACTCTGTTGCCCAGGCTGGAGGGCGGTGACATGATCATATCTCACTGGAGCCTCAAACTCCTGGGCTTAGTGATCCTCCTGCCTCAGCCTCCTGAGTAGCTGGGACTACAGGCATGCGCCAGCCCACCTGGCTAATTCTTTTTTCATATGTATATTTTAGAGACAGTGTCTCACTGTATTCCCAGGCTGTTCGCAAACTCCTGGCCTCAAGGGATCTTCCCACCTCAGCTCCCAAGTAGCTGAGATTATAGACGTGAGCCACGATGCCTGGCCTCAATATTCTTAATAGGGGGAAATGCTGGGTTATTAGTTTTTCATCATTTAATTGATTTAGAGAGAAGTCAGAAGTGCTTTATTCTCAATCTTTCTATACTAAAAGAGAGAACATATGAAAGAATCCAATTTCCAGTCTTTTTTTTTTTTTTTCAGTGATCATTTAGTGTCACCTTCCTTATACCAGCAGGACAGGTACATGTCACTATGTCTTTATTTCTGGAGGAAAACTAAAATTAGTTCCCATCTCAACTTTTTTTCAGTTGTCAAAAATCTGAATGAACGCTATAAATTCTGCATCACCATGTGCAAGAAACTTACAGAAAAGCTGAATCGCTTCTTCTCTGACAAACAGAGATTTATTGATGAAATCAACAGTGTAACTGCAGAGAAGCTCATCTATAATTGTGCTGTAGAAATGGTAACCCTTTTGAAGGTTTAATATTGTATAGTACCACTTATCTTTAAGAGTATCTTTTGAGTTGAATACCTGCTTGACATCTACTGTTTAAGAAATTCTGGTTTGGTAAAACTATTAGAAAAAATACTGCTTTGTTAACCAGTCCACTAAAACTCATGTGCTCAGGTTCTACTTAACCTTATTAAAGCATAAACAATAAAGTAAAATCTACTTTTCCAATTGATTATAATATTGGAAATAATTTGTTTTCTGTCTCTACTAGGAAAAATTGCTCTGAAGTATAGGTAAAACAGGGGCTGATAGAGAAGTGGTTAGTGGGGAAACTTATTAGCCAGTCTTATTGTTACCATAGTGACATAGACTCTCCCCTATTTGTCTGCTTTGAACTGTATGGTTGTACTACACTCTTGGTCTTACTTTGAAATCCATTAAAATAATCATATGAAAATAACTTTGGAATATAAACTGTTGACAAGAATAATATACATTATATTATTCTAAACTGTTAACTCTATGCTGAATTACGACTTCATACCATAAATTTTTTAGAATTTTGTACTGGGGAAAATGTCCTCTCATGAGAAATTATAATGGTGCTTTCCTTTCTTACAATAAGAGCCTTGTAACTTCAATAAGTTCCTCTTTGTGCACTGGCTGCTTACTAAGCTTAGAGGTCTTAGCACTTTGTGTATTTATTAGGTTGGTGCAAAAGTAATTGTAGTTTCAGACCATGAATTTTAAACCATCATAACTATAGCCGTGTGCGGTGGCTCACGCCTGTAATCCCAGCACTTTGGGAGGCTGAGGTGGGAGGATCGCCTGAGCTCAGGAGTTCAAGAACCAGCCTGAACAAAAGTGAGACCCTGTCTCTCATAAAAATAGAAAAAATTAGCCAGGCATGGTGGCGCATGCCTGTAGTCCTAGCTACTCGGGAGGCTGAGGCAGGAAGATCGCTTGAGCCCAGGAGTTTGAGGTTGCTGCAAGCGAGGCTGATGCCACAGCATTCTAGCCCAGGTGACAGAGTGAGACTCTGTCTCAAAAAAAGAGGAACCATTACAATCAACACATTTTTGCCAACAAGAAATAAGTTTGTTTATTCCTATAGCATAAATATCTGAGCTTCGGGATTTGATGAACTCTTGGAAAGCACTTTGCATCCTGCTGGTTGTGGAAGCATTTTCCCTGCAAAAGTTGTCAAGATGCTTGAAGAAATGGTAGTCGGTTGGCGAGAGGTCAGGTGAATATGGCGAACAAGGCAAAACCTTGTAGCCCAAGTTGTTCAACTTTTGCAGTACTGGTTGTGCAACGTGCAGTTGGTTGTTGTCGTGGAGAAGAGTTGGGCCCTTTCTCTTGACCAGTGCCAGCTGCAGGCGTTGCAGTTGTTCGTGCATCTCATCGATTTGCTGAGTGTACTTCTCAGATGTGATGGTTTTTCTGGGATTCAGAAAGCTGTAGTGGATCAGAATGGCAGCAGACCACCAAATGACCTTTTTTGGGTGCACGTTTGGCTTTGGGGAGTGCCTTGGAGCTTCTTCTCCGTACAGCCACTGAACTGGTCGTTGACAGTCGTTGTATAAAATCCACTTTTCGTTGCCTGTCACAATCTGATCGAGAAATGGTTCATTGTAGTTTCATACAAGAAGAGAAGATGACACTTCAAAATGATATTTTTTGATTTTCGGTCAGCTCACGAGGCACCTACTTACTGAGCTTTCTCACCTTTCCAATTTGCTTCAAATGCCAAACGGCTATAGCATGGTTGACCTTGAGTTCTTTGGCAACTTCTTGTGTCGTTGTAAGAGGATCAGCTTCGATGATTGCTCCCAATTGGTTGTTGTCAACTTCCGATGGGCAGCAACTGTGCTCCTCATCTTCAAGGCTCTCGTCACCTTCGCAAAACTTCTCGAACCACCACTGCACTGTACGTTCGTTAGCAGTTCCTGGGCCAAATGCGTTGTTGATGTGAGTTGTCTCTGCTGCTTTATGACCCAAATAAGAAGGTCGCTCAAATGTGCTTTTTGTCTAACATCATTTCCATAGTCTAAAATAAATATAAAATAAATAGCAAGTAATAAGTCATTAGCAAAAAAAATAAAGTGAGTAATGCATATTAAAATGATATATAACATAACCACATTTATTTAAGAATGTATTCCAATATCAAATGGCAAGTTTCAACAGTGCTAAAACCACAATTAATTTTTTGCACCAACCTAATATTTCTCCTTCCTTTTCATGGCTCTTTTATTCTTTATCCATTTTATTTACTTTATTGTAAGCTGCTTTAAATTATTTTTTGAAAGAGCATATTAACAAGTAAATTAGGATACTAGATTACTGAGAGTACTGGCATTTAATGATTAAAGAGAAAATCAGAATGTTTTGGGAAAACCCCTGTGAAGAATACTACATGCCCTCTTTCTAGAAAGCCCCTTCCCTCCTTTCCTGTCACCTAGCTCACTCCTCCTCCTTTATGATTTAGCAGAAACACCACCTCCTGGAGGCCTTCCCTAGTTTTCTCCTCCCTCTGTAATCTGGGTTAGATACATCTCCTCTGTGTTCTGTACCACCCAGTGCTTCCCCCTCTAATACCATGTGCCCCTTGGAATTAGAATTGCATGTTTCGCAAGCCGGTATCTCCCTCCAGACTGCACGTTCTCCTTCATTGTATGCACAGTGCCGGCCACTTAGTAGGTGCTTAATAAGTATCTATGAGTCTTAGACTAGAAAATCTTTGACTAGAAAAAGGAGCCAATGAGTGACTTTTAACATCATTTAATCATATTATTGTAACAAAATCTACTTTAATGAAATGCCAGGTACCCTTGTGTGACAGTGTATGTTTGAAATAAACTTTTTAGTGGAGTCGTAGAAGAACCAGTTTAGAAGGGTTCTGGTGTAAGTCTTGTGAGTCATGACTCTGGGTACCAGAAGACTGTGTTTGAATGTAGAATAACTTGTCAAGAACATGCTCTGTGTTTTGTTCATCCTGATGGATGTTTAAGTTTCATATAGTCTGGTAGATTATACCATTTCATCAAAATATGTTAATTTTAGATATATCCCCTTTAAAAGTGCATTGCCCAAACGGATTTGTATTTTCTTGGGAAAATTGAGAATCTTCTTGTTTTCGTTGACTGGTTCCAGGTTCAGTCTGCAGCCCTGGATGAGATGTTTCAACAGACTGAAGATATTGTTTATCGCTATCATAAGGCAGCCCTTCTTTTGGAAGGCCTAACTAAGATTCTACAGGACCCTTCAGATATTGAAAATGTACATAAATGTAAGTTTACTTATAAAGTAGTATATTTATTGATTGTAATTTAGTTGTCAGGTAAAGTAAAAGAGCTTGGACTTTGGAGTCATGCTGCCTAGGTTTGAATCTTGGCTTTCCAACCTTGAGCAAATCCCTTAACCTTTTTCCGGTCTCAGTTTCTTCTTTTATAAGGTAAGAATAACGATGACTACCTTGTAGAGTTGTTGGGAGGATTAGGGCTGATGTATGTAAAACACTGGTGACGTTTGTCACTAGTCTTTTACTTTGTTGGCAAGGCAGGGGGTGTTCACATATGTAGGAAAACTTTGTTTTTATTATTGAATGCAACTATTTTAGCTTCATGGCCTTAGTAACTGAAGAATCCTATGAAGATCCTATGTACTGCAAATTTGGCATAGATAGCAGAGTGGAGACTGATAGGAGACCAGGATGATATGATTACTTATCAAATATAAGCCCAGCAGTCTAGTTTTTTAGGAGGAGGTTGTGGATCTCTTGGAGTGTATGTAGGCATACCACATTTTGAATGGCCACAAGGGCATGGAAATCCTAAAATTATTTGCAGTCGTCAGCAAGTTAGCTGTTAAAACCTAAATGTTCTTTATATGATGCGTTTACCTAAATCTTCTGCCTCATCCTCCCAAGTAGCTGGGACTACAGGCATGCGCCAGCATGCCCGGCTAATTTTTTTCTATATATTTTTAGTTGTCCAGCTAATTTCTTTCTATTTGTAGTAGAGATGAGGTCTCGCTCTTCCTCAGGCTGGTCTCGAACTCCTGACCTCGAGCGATCCTCCTGCCTCGGCCTCCCAGAGTGCTGGGATTACAGGTGTGAGCCACCGCGCCCGGCCGTTTACCTAAATCTTACCACCGTGCAGCACTAAGCTAGAAATCACATCTAAACTATTACCAGGCAGAAAGAGGAAAACGTTTTCAGAACTTTTAACTTTGGAGCAAAGGTAGAATAGAGATGACAGTGTAGAAAATGGACTGATTTTTTTCATTAGTTCTTAATTTTTGTTATTTCTAGATAAATCTAGTATTGAAAGAAGATTGTCGGCACTCTGCTATAGCACTGCGACCGTGTGAGCAGCAGCAGGCTCGTCCCGCGGACCAGCAGTGGGAGCGTGAGGTGATGCATTTGGGATTACAGCTTGGGTTCTGTCACCCACCCCAGGAAGCTATAGTTTCTTAACTGGTGACTACCAAAGAACAAGCAGTGATTTCAAAACGGAAAAACAATCCAAAAACTACGTATTTGTCGGAAATCTGCCTTATCGGAGAAATCACCCCCTCCGTTTTTCTTTGTAGAAGCAGAAGCAAGAGTGTTCTACTGGGCTGCCAATTTGAACTTGGTAAATAAACGTACCTTAGAACTAGAATTATCAGTACAGTTATTCTTAGGGATAATTAAAAATGCAACAAAGTGAGTGGCTCAGTTCACCAGAGCAATGTGTGAAATTCCATGTGTTTGCTGAGGTTTAAAAGTAAAAAAATCCGTATCTCATCCAGGCAGTTTGATATTTGGGGTAAGTTTGTCCAAATCTGAGCATGCATCCTTAAACAGCTCAGGAAGAAATAGCTTAAGAAGAAGCAAAAGATGGCTCCTGGAAGAAATTTTGAAATCTTCAATTTGATCTAATATGGACACATGTTAATCTTCCAAAAATCTTTCATATTGCACTAATTTATTAAAATAACTGTATATTGGATTTTGCGATTTAAAACTAACAGAGGCACAATGGACTTGTTTAAAATATTTTACTTGATTATATACATACAACCTTTTCAGAATTCACATGTAATCTCCAGTGGACTTTTAAATGATCAAAAACTTGTATTCATGTGAACCTTTGCATTTTTTTTTTTTTTTTTTTTTACCTATTCATCTACACCTACAGATTATCTCAGTAATATTTTGAGTTGCTGGTTGTTTGCTTTTGGTTGCATTTTTTATTGTGCATGCAGAATGTGCATTGATGCCTATGACCCTAGGTTTATTTGGGCAGTATTAGAAAAAGTATCATGAATCAAGAGATACTCTTGGAATTTTCCTAGGGCCAAAACAAAGTTGGTGATCTAAAGGCTTGTTAGTAATGTGGAGTTTCTAAGCAAGTTAGTGAAAAATAAGGTTTGTCTTCTGTTAGGAAAATGGGCAGCTCTCTCCAGCCTAATGTGTATTTTTCATGTTAATCCCGACAGTTCACGAAATAGCTAGTCATGGAGAATTCAGGCCGTTAACTTAATATCCCTTCAGGAACGGTTCCTACCTTGTATATTATTTGGTTTCTTTTACTTACCTGCTTGAATACTTGAATAAACCCTTCACCAGTTTTAATACTTTTATTTTAATCCTTTCACATAAAATAATCTGAACTCTTTGACAAATTATACAGAAGCTCTTTGGCATGAATCTAATTTTAGTGTACTGATAAAAACAAACAAAACATGGTTTTCCTTTGACAAAGTAATGTAATTTTTACCTTATTTATCTGTATAAAATTCCAGCAGTTAATTTGAACATTTATTTATATGATGTTTGTATTTTTAGATCTTTAATACAGTGTTTCTACCTCTCATTTGTAACTGCATGCATTATTCTTGAAACTAGGTAAAACTCACTGAATTGTTATGTAATAGCCTTTTTATTATTCCTGTACAAATGTATATTAAGGTAAAATAAAACTGACAAAGTGTTTCTAGGGTACAGTTGAATCCATGTTAAGTGGCTTGTCAACCAGATACTTCCTTAGTGAGACTTGGTCATTCATGTCCTCTGTCCGGCCACAGGGTTAGATGCTCGGTGACTGCCATGCAGGCTTCTGTGGACGCGGACTGTTGAGTGGTGATTCCTACCCCTCCTTGTTATCAGTGATGCTGTATTTTGTATAATTTTTTTACTTTACGGTGCAATTTCATTCATGTTCTCTCAGTTATCACCTGTGTTGTCTCAGTTGTAAGTTTATTCTATTTTCTCCTCTCCTGCTCCTTTTTTTTTTTTTTTTTAACATAGGATGACACAGGTTCAGAGAGGGTAAGCAACTGGTCTGAAGTCAGGACCTAGGCAAGTGGTCAGGCCATGCTTTGTGATTTCCAAGTTCATTCTTGCTCTTGTATAATAAAGGTCTTGGGGTAGATGGTGTGTGTGAAACAATGAGGTCTCAACAGCAGAGAAGAACAAACTGTAAATTCGTGAGTAATGGTTCTGATTATACTTCCATTATCAAGGCTAACTGTGCTAAGAGATTTTGCCTTGATTATAGCAATAATAAACAGATGCTTTATGTTTCCATGAGTATTTTTTAATTTCATATCATGTACTTCATAAAGTGGAAATGAACTAGTTCACACATTTATGGGTAGGCACCTATATTCAAACCATAATCTGGAAATTACTGACCATACAAATATAAATAGAGGAATAATCAGTGACTTTGTTATTCACTGGCTATTTCTGCTGTAAGGATTTGCTTTAACCGTACCATGTACTGTTCTTGGAGGTATGTGCTCTACACAGTTACTGCCCGTGGTCCCCTGCTCCCTTCCCTCCACACCGAGAGGAATAACCTGAACAGTAGTGGTCCTGCCCTTACTAGAGGCAGGTGTGGGAGCTGGGAGGAGGTTATTGGTAAGACTGGGCTGCCTTAGTCTCCATGGGTAATAAGGAAGAAATAGCATTGGACACAGTGGACATGAGGGCATGGACTCAGATATCTGGAAAAATCCTATGGTGATATTAGTGTTTTGAGCACAGGCTTTGGAAGAAGACTTTCACACTTTTAATGTATACTCCCTCCTTGTAGTTTCTGTTAGTAGTCTTGAATTCTTTCTGGAATAAAGCAAGGTTGATCAATATTTTTCTAGGAGGATTACTTGGCGGGGAGTAGCTACTATTCAGAGAAGTTGATATTGTTATGTGCATCTTTGAAGTATCTGTGCCCACCTCTAGACAGCCTGAGACCATTTACTTCTGGGTCCTGGACCCTTGAATCTGCAGCCAAGGAAGCTCTTGGGTCCCTCCCAAGTCTCTTTCTTGTTTGTCAGAGCCCTGTGAGAATACTTTCTTTGGGGAGGAGTCAAGATGATATTTTCTTCACCTGAATCAGAAAACCACATCAGAAACAATCCACCTAGAACAGCACTGCACACAGGAAAACTATGACAAGCAGCCCTGAAAATCACAGCATTTGTGCAAGAGGTGAAGCCAAACTGGTAACGGATCAGTGGGAATTCAGTGATCAGCTATACAAGAGAAAGCGGTGGAGGCTGAGAACCTGCTGCCACTGTGACCTGTGCAGAGCAGCCCAGCAGAAGCTGTGTGGAGGCATGGCCACCCACAGAGCAAGGGCCGGCCGCAGAGCCCCTGGGCACACGTCTGTGCAATGGAATTAATCTGCAAGTTTTTTCCTTTTCACAGAAGCCCTCTTAGTCCTGTTTTTAATGTGCCATGAAGATCATTTTTGTTGTTGAATGTGTTCTCTTTTAACAGCTCTTTAAGGCGCCTCCAGGTCTGGATCTGGAGCGGTGGAGGCTGCAGAGGTGACTAAGCACCAGGCACCAAGGAGGGCGGCAAACTCAGCTGCCCTTGGCTGAGGTCTCCATATGTTCAAGGTATAGGTTGGGCCCTCCTGGGCTCCGTGCAGCGTACCTTCCTCTGAGACAATCCTGCCCTTAGACAGTCTGCTTCTGTCATTAGGAAATGCTGGCTTGAACTTGCTTATTGAAAACTGTGTTCTATATCTCCTTTGGGGTTTCTGCAACTAAATTTGTCAGTGTAGCTCAGTGATCTACTTGTTCTCAAACTCCAGCTCCACCATGTTCCATTTGTGTGTCGTTGGGCAGGTTACTCACACTCTTCCTGTCTGTCAAATCTTACAGAGTTGGGGTGAGAATTAAATAAGTTAATGAATATGAAATTCTTTGAACATGCTAGCAATGGTAGTTGTTTTAATGGTTGTCATTCTGCAGCTCCTTGCTGTTCTTTTGTTTTGGGAGGGGGTGAGAATAATTTGTTTCGTGTTTGTGTGGGGCAAGGCTTGGATCTCTAGGGCTCACTGGAACCATGTGTGCTGTAGCTGGACAGCTACTGAAAGGACACAGTTCCTGCGTAAATGTCATTTTCCCCAGATTACCGGCCAGGCACCCTGGCTTCACACATCCTTTAAATTGCCCTTTTAGGTCAATTTGGCTGTTCTTTTTTTTTTTTTTTGAGACAGAGTCTTGCTCTGTCACCTGGACTAGAGTGCAGTGGCATCAGCCTAGCTCACAGCAACCTCATACTCCTGGGCTTGAGCTAGTCTCCTGCCTCAGCCTCCCAAATAGCTGGGACTACAGGCATGTGTCACCATGCCTGGCTAATTTTTTCTATTTTTTTAGTAGAGACAGGGTCTCATCTCGCCGAGGCTGATCTTGATCTCCTGACCTCAAGTGATCCTCCCTCCTGCCTTGGCCTCCCAGAGTGCTATGATTACAGGCATGAGCCACTGCACACCCAGCCGGATTTGGCTATTCTAATGAAATGTTTATATCAATCTAATTATTACTTCATTTGATCCTCATGCCAACTCTTACTTGCCTCATTTTACAGAGAGAGGAAAAAATTGAAATGGTAAAATCTATTCTTGTTTGTAGATGGTACAACAAGAGGCAGTGGACCAGACCTGGCACCCAGGTGGTAGTTTGCTGGCCCCGTCATGTAGACAGATAAATCAGAAGAGACAGACCCAAGATGCAAAGGATAGAGACACACATCCGTGGCTATGCTGGAATAATGTATTTTCCTTTCCCATCTGTGATGTTCAATTGATCCAGTGAACATAGAAACATGAAATAGTGTCAGATACAGAGCACCAGATGACGAATTCTGCTTTTAAACAGAATTTAATGAACTGTTAGTAAATTACAGAATACAAACTTTGCCCAATTCTTAGTTTTGGAACATTTGGGAGAATAACTGTTTTTCTGCTTTTTTGAGAAATGAGGTGCTCTACTTTTAATCTTGCCGTGTGGTTGGTTTTACATCCACTAGTGAGCATGCAAGTAGTGCCTTCTAATACGGTTTTTTTGGGGGGAGTGCTCTTTGCACAAAGCCTAGCACTTAGCAAGTGGTTTTGCTTTTCTTACTAAAAATAAGCAAAGCTAGGTTCTCCCTACTGGGCTGGGTTTGATGCCCCTGTTCCTAGAAGCAGCTGCCTGGAGTTGTTCTAAGAGCTAAAGTTAGCATCCATCCCTTGATACCATGCCAGGAGGCCCGTCCTTGGGCCCCTGCCCCATCTCTCTCAGCAGGGCAACAGGGGTGTGTTAATTTTGCAAAACCAAGTTCCAGTTCCTTGCTGTGGGGCTAACAAAGAACCATGGGGCTGATCCTCCATAAACATTTTAGCTCTGTCTTCCTGATGTTTTTAAAAAATGTACATTTTAACTCTCCTGTGTCTGTGAATTGAAACAAGTAATTTCCTTTGAGGTCATATGCCTCTGGACCCCCACCCCTGGGACTCATGTCACCACCTGGGTGCCTTCTCTGGCCTTGGAGAAGGAGCTTAAGCCGGAGCCCACCCGTCTGTGTCTCCCCACCTTCCCCTCCAGCCCCGGGGTGGCGGCGCCGCGGGCTCAGAGCCGGACCCAGGCCCCGCCGCCAGCCGGCAGAGGGCGCCCACCTCCCGCAATGGCACTTACGTGCCGTGCCCGAGAAAGGGGTGTCTCGCGCGCGGAGGGGACGGTAAGGTAACTCCTTCCCAAGGGGTCGCCGTCATGGACCCCTTCGAGTCTGAGGAAAACCTCGGCAAGGCGCAAGTTCACACAGGCAAAATGTGAGAGCTGCGCCCTCTGCCCACCTTGCCACAGGCCGGCGCGACCCGCCCCCAGGAGGCGCCCTCCTGCCGCGAGGGTGCCTGAGCCCGGGTGGTGGCCCAGCCTTCGCCTGAGAAGCGGACTGCGCCCAGCCTGCGGGCCGCCCGGGAGAGGGGCTGCCTCCCCCGCCCTCCTGCGAAGACGGCCGCAGGCGCGCTCTGCCGGCACCGGAGCGGGGAGGCGGCGGACGCTCGCGCGCGAGTTAGCCGTGGGTGGAAGCGACCCAAGTGTCGTCCGCGGATGAATAAAGAGTGTGGTCTGCCACATGATGCAGTGCCACCCAGTCTCAGAAAGGAATGCTGTCCTGCCAGCGTGGGTCTCGCCTGTGATCCCAGCACTCTGGGAGGCCCGGGCGGGAGGACCGCTTGAGCTCAGGAGTTCGAGACCAGCCTGAGCAAGAGCGAGACCCCGTTTCTACTAAGAAAATAGAAAGAAATTAGCCGGGCGTGGTGGTGTGCACCTGTTGTCCCAGCTCCTCGGGAGTCTGAGGCAGGAGGATCGCTTGAGCCCAGCAGCTAGGATGACGCCACAGCATTCCAGCTGAGGCAACAGAGTGAGACCTTGTCTCAACAAAAAAAAGAGGAAGGCCATCCTGACACGCTGCTACACCGCGGCTGAACCTTGAGGACATTATGCCAAGTGAAATAAGGCACTCACAAAGGACAAATGTTGAATGATTCCACTGTGTGAGGTCCCTAGGGTAGTTCATAGGGACAGGAAGTGGAATGGTGGTTGCCAGGGGCTGGGGGAGGGGAATGAGGCGTTTTGGATTAATGGGGGCAGAGTTTCAGTTGGGGAGAAGATGGAGGGCAGTGATTGCACAACGTGAATGTACTTAATGCCACAGCACTGTACACTTGAACATGGTTAAAACAGCAAATTTATCGTATATTTTACTACTAAAGAAATATGAAAAAAACGGGTATGCATGGAAAAATAAGGCGCGTGTTTGCCAGTGTTGATTCCTTAGCTCAAGCGCTGACCCTACTGGTCCCAGACGGGCATCCTCAGTTACGCGAGAACACAACTGTTCTTACTAACAGAATTTAGTTAAAAATTACAGTAAAAAATACATAGTCCAAAGTCGGACCATGGCAGTTAGAGCCAAGGTGCTTGGAAGAAAAGGTGAGCGCAGGTGGGATCAAGGAACCCAGGGACTAGTGACGAGGCCCGGCCTTCGCTGGGCGGGCGCAGGGGCCGGGGCGCGGGGGACCGGGAGGGAGCGGCGTCTGCGGGGAGATGCTAGCGCGAGGCCGGCCCCCGCCCGGGCAGCATGGGAGGAAAGGAGCCCCTCGACGGAGCCCTTCGGGGAGCGGTCCCAGAGCTGCGGGACGGACCGGACTGGGGTTCGGGCAGGGAGGAGGCGGGCCGTGCTTTCCAGAGGGCCAGTGGCCGGGCGCGGGCGGACGGGAGGGTGCGGGGCAGGGCAGCCGAGGGTAGGGGACCGAGGTGACCCGGATCCGTGCAGGAGACCGCAGGCCGCGAGCTGAGTCTTCCTTGCGGAGGCACGCGGGCCTGGGGCAAGGGCTGGCGTGTGTCCGGGCGTGCTCCTCCGGAACACAGGTGTGGCAGTCAGGGGACACTCCTCGCCCCTGCCCTCTTCCCCTCCAGTTGGCAGCAGGAATGAGCAGATGCGCAGACAGGCCCGCGGAGGCGGAGGAGAGGGGGGGACACCGACCGAGCGCGCCCTTCCGCGCCTGGCGCGGCGGTCGGGGTCCCGGGCCCAGCGGCTCCTGCCCCCGGGGCCTCCGCGGGGACAAGCGTCGTCTTCTCTTTGCGCTCGAGCTGGCTCCACCCGTGCGCAGCAGAGTCCAGCTAGCTCGCGTCCGCCTGAACTGTCAGCGGCTCCCCACTGCCCTGAAACGGACAGGGGGACCCAGGCTCGGCCGGCCCGCGCCGCCCTCTCCGGGCTCCCTGGTAGGTGGGCGCCTTTGCACCTACTTCCCCGAGATGCCCTCGCGCCCAGCTCCCTCCGACGCAGCCCGGCCCCGCAGCCCCGGCCCGAGCCCCGGCTGCCCTGCAGCTACTCCGCTAGGGGAGCCCAGTCCGGCCTGGGGCGCCCAGCTCCGCCCGCGCCACGGGGACTGCGGGGGAAGCGAGTCTGGGCCTGCCTCCCAGGCCTGGCACGGAACAGGGGCCCAGGAAAGATCGGGGGCCTGGACTGGTGTGTTCAGCGCCCTCTACTGTCTGGGCCCACCTTTCTCTCTCAGTGTCCCAAGAGGTGACAGCAGGGAACCCTGGGCACTCCTTCCCCTGGGAGATGCACCTCCCCTGCGGCCCCTCCTGGACGTGAGCCGCCGCGGCCACCCCCTCACATTTGTAAGTGCATTACGTTCTTTGCAGAAACCTTTTAAAACACAAATGAGCAAAAGAGAACAAATCCCCTATAATCCCAGAGATTTTATTAGCCTTTCGGTTAATCTTGACCAGATTACTTTACCCCCATGCTTACAAAATCTTTTACAAAGTGGGATCATAGGCTGGGCGTGGTGGCTCACGCCTGTGATCCCAGCACTCCGGGAGGCCCAGGCGGGAGGATAGGATCTCTTGAGCTCGGCAGTTCCAGACCAGCGAGAAGAGTGTGACCCGGTCTGTACTAAAAATAGAAAGAAATTAGCTAGGCAACTAAAAAATAGAAAAAATTAGCTGGGTGTGGTGGCACATGCCTGTAGACCCAGCTACTCGGGAAGCTGAGGCAGGAGGATCACCTGAGCACAGGGGTCTGAGGTTGCTGTGAGCCATGAGGACACCACTGCACTGTAGCCAGGCCACAGAGCGAGACTGTGCCTCAAAAAAAAAAAAAGCAGAAAGAGCAAATCCCCCATAACCCCGCAGATTTTATTAGTCTTTCAGTTAATCTTGCTTTTCCCACATGCATACAAAATCTTTTACAAAAATGGGATCATAGAAAATACACTGTTTTAAAACTTGCTTTTCTTATGCCAATCTGTTATGAACATTGGCCTTTCTGGGGGAAATCGAGGCTGCATTGAATGGCTGCTCAGGCCCCAGGGGCTCCAGTTTTATGCTTATTGTGAGCGAAGCCGCTGTCATGTGAGCAGGGGTCCCCCCACTTCCTGGTTCTGTCTGATAACCATGCAGGGGTCCCCAGCCTTTTTGGCACCAGGGACCCCTCGTGGAAGACAATTTTTCCAAGGAGGCGGTGGGGTGGGATGAGGGGCGGAGCTTGCGCGGTGGCCAGGAGTAGGGGACAGCAGGTCTGGAGGGCTTAGTGGGCTAGAACTGCTCTTGGAGGCCACCAGGAGCCCTCAGGAAGCGTCCGGGCCTCTCCTTGGCTTCTGGGATTCTGCTGTCTTCTCTCCCAGCTGCCCTCCACTCTCCCCTCAGTGTAGAAGCACCCCACACGTGCCCTGGGGCTCTGAACACTGTGACGACCACCTCCAGATATGGATGCTTGGTGTCTCACAGACATCTCGAAATTGACACTTTTCTTCTTTAAAAAAATGAAAAGTTTTAGGCGTACAAAAATGATAAAGTGTATTTAGCAAACACCAGTGCTCCCTCCACCCAGCTTTAGAAATTTAATATCTGGAAAGCCCTCTGCACCCCACCCCGATGTCTGTCCCTCTCGCTCCCCTCCCCAGGTTATCGCTGTCCTGAATTTGGCTCTACGGCCCTCCAGGCCTGTCTTTCGCTGGGCCCAGCCTCCCTCACATAAGGCTGGAGCCAGCTTGCACCAGATGTGTGCTGGGGCCACCTCCCTGACCTGGAAGCACTTCTCTGGGATGGGGTTTCTCCAAGAGGCACACCAGCCCTGTGGCTCTGGTCCTCGGTCCCAGCTCCCGGAGCTCCTGCAGGGCTCCTGAGGCGGACTCTGCCCCCTGCTAGGTGGGAGCCCTGCAAGGGCAAGGGCAAGGGCAAGGGCTGTCTAGGCCTTTTGTTACCATGACAGCTCCAGCGCCCAGTGGAGCTCAGTAAATGGTGGTTGCGCGATTTGCTATATTGCTGGGTCAATGTGGATGGGGATAAAAAATTTTTTTTATTGTGGTAAAATATGTAAAACATGAAATATTATCATTTTAAGTGTACAGTTCAGAGGAATTGAGCATGTTCACACTGTTGTGGAAGCATCACCATCATCCACCTCTGGGATGTTTCCATCTTCTCCAGCTGAAACTCTGCCATTGTAAGGAGCCCAAACTCCTACCACTCGCCGCTGAACAGCCAGTAAGTCCAGAGACGAGGTGTTGGGTCGAGGAAAGCAACTTTCTTTCAGAAACCAGCAAACTGAGAAGACGGTGGACTAACGTCCTAAAGAACCAACTTCAGTGACTACGAACCTTAGGCCCCTATTTACGTCAAGGGGGGATTGCGAGAGGTACCCAAGGATGGAAGTCCCCTGGGCTCCAGTGTCGTGGCCCATTTCTAGGGACGAGGAATGAACACAGAGACAAAGAGACGCACACACACAAAGACGGTACAAGACTGCAGTGCCTTCCTGCTGCAGCGTCTTTATTTTTAACACAGCCTGTTTGGCAACTGTCCCACCGCAATTTCCTTGTTCCCACACTGTCCCTACTCAGCACGTCCCATTCCTTGTTGTTTTGTCTCTGGAGATGTTTGCATCCTGAACTCTCTAGCCCCTCCTGTTTGCAGGTTCAGGGCGTCCTGGCTCGGTGCAAGCCCACAGGCATGTTCTCGGAACAAAACAACAAGGAAACGTTCCCAGACAAAATGTCCTCTACACTCCAGGGAGGGTCTGAGGAGGTTGTAAAACTTCCTGGTTCTTGATCAGTTAACTTTGGATGAATAGGCTAAGTCTTGAAGTTCCTATAAACCTTTAACGTAGCATTGTTACTTGGGTGCATACTTGACTTATCCCCTGGTAGCTCTTTCTTCTAGAGCTGAACTGTAAACTAAATTCTTCCTATAATTAGCCGGGCTGTGTGCAGAGCTAAGCCGAAGCTTTGGACCGACACGATGTTGCTGCAGGGGTCAGGGGGTCAGAAGCAACGTGGAGCTAGTCATGCTAAGCTTGCCATCCACAGTTACATGGTCAAACACTCACCCCCACCCCCAGCCCCGGCAGCCACCATTCTGCCCTCTGTCTCTGTGAATCTGTCTACTCTGGGAACCTCATGTGAGTGGAGTCACACAGTGTCTGTCCTTTTGTGACTGGCCTATTTAGCTCAAGGTTCATCCGTGTTGTAACATGTGTCAGGATTATCTTCCTTTTTAAGGCTGAGTAATATTCTACTGCTTGTGAATCATATGTATGGTTTCGGGGTTTTTAAAAATTTTTTTTAGAAGCAGGGTCTCGTTCTCTCACCAGGTAGAGTACAGTGACCTGATCATAACTTACTGTAACCTCAAATTCCTGGGCTCAAGTGATTCTCCTGCCTCAGCCTCCTGAGTAGTGCACCACCATGCCTGGCTAATTTTTTTATTTTTTGTGGAGATGGGGTCTCACTATGTTGCCTAGGCTGGTGAACTGGTCTCAAGCGACCCTCCTGCCTCAGCTTCCCAAAGTGCTGGGATTACAGGCGTGAGCATGTGGGTGGTTTGGAATGGGGCCATGTGCTCTGTGGGAGTAGCAGTGGCTCTGAGATCTGCTGCCGTCCCTTCCCACATCCCCAGTGTGGAAGCTAAAGCAACTCCATCTTGGATGCTAATCCGCCCCTTCCACTCTGCTTAACCCCTGTTCCAGGAACGCCCCTAAGATCTCTGCTTTATCTACTGTTACTGTAAATCCTGCCCTAGGGAAAAGCAACCTTGACCATAAAGCCCGCCCTTACGCAGAGTCACACAGCAGCCATGCCTCTCCCTGAGAGTCCACTGCTATTGTCCACCTGTTCCTTCTGTGTGGTACCTCGCCCTGGGTGTGGGGGCGGAGCGGAGTGGCGTGGGGACCCACCGTCCCATCTCATCTCACAGCCGCCTGGGACACGGCTTCTGTTTGTAAGTCCCCATTAAATGTTTCCTCCTGAGAAACTGGGTTGTCAGCCCCTTCCTTCGGCCTCTCAGCTTCCTCGGCCTTGGGGGTAGGTTTGCTCAGAGCTGCTCACGGCGGAACAGGGATGGACACAGGTGAGTTGGGTGTGCTCCTGTCTGCGGGCCTCCTGGAGGACTTGCTAACTCTCCACCCCTACCCGGGGTCACAAGGCCTGAAATGCCACCACTGTCTTGGGGGCTGTACTGCTTTGTATGCTCAGAGCCCTTTGCCCCCTGGGGACCTCTCCTGAGGGTGAGGGAGCAGAACTGGCCGCCACTTCCCCCAGCATCTCTGCTATAGAAGTTGGAGAGTTTGTAAGAGTCGGAGTTGTGAGCCTAAGAGGAGAGTGATGTGACCTTTTATTCCCTTCCCTCTAACCTCCCCCCCCACACCAATGGACACTCCCCAAGCCAACTGAGGGGGGCTCCAAGAGAATCTCTGCTAGAGATGGGGTACCAGGAAGGGGGTGGCATTGCATTGCCTGTGGTGGTGACGTCTCATGTGGGGAGCTTGCTGAGCCACCCTCCATGGCATCTGAGCTAGTTGAGCTAGAACAAAGACAAACAGAGATGGCTGGGTAGAGGGGACTGGAGGAGGGCCGGACTCCCCGTTTGGTGTAACAAGCACGTGTGACTTCCGGCCGGCTGCACTCTGAAGCTTGCTGGGCTTGGCCACCTTGCTGATGCCGCGTCCAGAGGCCTGCTGGCTGGGTGTGGGGACTGCTGGGGAAGGTGCTGCAGGGGTGAGGGGCAAGAGCTGAGGGGCAGCAGAAATGGCTGTTCCCTTCCGGGCACTGTGCACTGGGCAAGTGCTACTGGTGCCCTGGGAGCCTGTCAGGGGCACCAGTTAAGAAAACAGACTTTTGCTCTTGGCCATTTTCTCCTGTCAGCCCAACATGCCAGGAAGCGGGGAGGACAGTGAGGCCCGCCCTGGGCTGGCAGAAGAGCGTTCACTGGGGCCCAGAGATTAAATTCGGCTGGACAGAGCTTTTCCATACAGGAGATCGGTCAGGAAGTGATGGGAGCTGTTGGGATGTTTTAAGGGATGGAAAATAAAGGTGGGACAAGGCACAGTAGGAGGCGGCAATTGAAAAAGAAAAGCTGTTTTGTATTCTCAGCTCACTTGATCCAAACAACAGTGTAGAACTAAAAGCACAAAGCTCTCCAGGGGCAGCAAAAAACCCAGGGGGAAAGGGAGGCCATCCTAAATATCCCAGCCAGGTCTGCGGTGGGCAGAGGGGGAGGAGGGCAGCTGAGCGTGGGAACAGTGTGGCTTGTAGCTTTCAAAGCTTGTAGAAAAACACGCATCTGATTATGACCGCAGAGAAGACAAAATAGCAATAATAATAAACATTCAGGGGAATGGAAAGAATATTATCAAGTGTTTCAGTCATTGCACAAAAGACAGATTGTCAGGACGGTATATGAAAACAAACCCTAGTTAAATGTTATTTACAGGAAATGCAAGCAGCGTGGGAATGGGTAGGTGTGCGGACAGGGCCGGTGCTGCAAGCATTGGGCACGTGGACTGTAAGGTTAGAACATGTGATGTGTGAACTAAAATAAAATTTTAAGGCTCTCCCCCCGACTGCTGACTGAATGTACCCCCTCGTGGCCAAAGCAATATCCTAAAACTAAATTGCCTGCCAGGAGGAAGGTCAGACATGCCTTATCATGCCCCCCTCCCTTCTTGGGGACATCCTTTGTAACCCATTAACAGGCCTAAGGGTATTGAGGACTAAACTCTGATCTTTTTCTTTTGCTCAAAATTCCTTCCTAAGGAGGCCAGATGAGTCATGCCTACAAACGATAAAATCTCAGTAAACAGGTTTTTCATGACTTTGTTTACTTCCCAACCTGATTCTGGTATAACATCATGTGATAGATAAAAGACCCTCAAACATTCCTTTCAGCTGATTCCTGGTCTTTTGGACAAAACCTAACTCTTTCAGCCAGTGGTCAACTAATGAATCCCTAAATCCACCTATAATTTGTAAGCTCCCGCTTTGAGATGTCCCACCTTTTTGGGCCAAACCAATGTATGCCTCCCATGTATTGATTTATGACTTTACTGTAACCCCTGTCCCTCTGAAATGTATAAAACCAAACTGTAACCCAGACACACTGAGTCCACTGCTGAAGACCTCTTGGGTGTGGCTCTGGGTCATGGTCCTCAAATTTGGCTTAGAATAAATCTCTTTAAAATTATTTTACAGAGTTTTGTCTTTTTTCCGGTTGACAGATGTGATGACGAAAAGCAAAACCAATAAAATCAAGTCACAGCCTGTGTGAACTAATCCCAGTGAGGGTTCAACACACAAAGCGCGGTCGGGAGAGGCGGACGAGAGCACATGCAGGGTGGGAGATTGCAAAGCCCAACTTTCAGAATCAGGCAAGTGAACAAAACGGAATGATACCGAGGAATAACCAATACATTTGATTTAATAGATGGAGATTCCTACATCTATAAACAGAAAACACACATCTTATTCATTTGGCCATGGAATTGCTACAAAAATTAATAATATAGTTGACCACAAAGAAAACCTTAACCAATACAGAAAAGTAGAGGAAAAGGCCCAGTTTTGATCCTAATCTGATAACATTGGTAATAAATAATAAACGTGTGACCAATAAAATGTTAACTATTTGGAAATTAAGAAACACACTTGTAGAAAACAATTGGATTAAAGAGGATAGCAAGAGGGAAAGTAAAAACTAGAAATTAAGAACATTTCATTCTCAAGCCTCTAGGACAGCAAAACAGTATTCAGAGGAAAATTAGAGGCGTCAATGCTTTCTGTATTAAAATAGGGAGACAAATAAAAGGACCTACATAGTTTAAGTACCAAAAAAAAAAAAAACAAAACTAGGAAGAGGAATTGATAAAAACAGAAATGAATGAACTAGAAAACCCACACACACTTCCGCTCATAATTCTGTTCGGAAAGACAAGTAAGCAGCCCAGCGCATGAGTTGGTCTTTGCAAATGCAGGCGGGAGCTGAGCTCGGCAGGACTTGCGCTTCCCTTCGTGCAGGGGACAGGGATGGCAGACGCGTACACGGCTGGGATGAGAACGGAGATGCAACTCAGAGCCAGGAGAGAGTCGAAGAATTCTGAGGAAACTATATCCAACACTCTGTCTGTGTGTTTGAAAACCTGAGGGGGAAGGATTCCGCAGCACGGATGAGCCTCAGATTCCCTGGGGAAAGCTGGCTATATGCTGCACTAGCTGTGTGACCTTAGGCAAATTACTTCACCTCTCTGTGCTTCAGGTCCTCATCTATAAAGTGGGGGTCGTAACAGTTCCTACCTCTTGGGTAATTGTGAGGGTTAAATGAGTTAATACATAGGAAATGCTAAGAACAGGCCAGCGGGGTGGCTCAAGCCCCGCACTCTGGAAGGCTGAGGTGGGAGGATCCCTTGAGTTCAGGAGTTCGAGACCAGCCTGAGTAAGAGCGAGACCCGTCTCTACTAAAAATAGAAAAATTAGCTGGGTGTCGTGGTGTGTGCCTGTGGTCCTAGCTCCTTGGGAGGCTGAGGCAGGAGGATTGCTTGAGCCCAGGAGTTTGAGGTTGCTGTGAGCTAGGCTGTGACTCCACGGCACTCTAGCCCTGGCGACAGAGCGAGACTGTGTCTCAACAACAAAAAAGGAGTTGTTATTAAATCGCGTCCGCACAGCGGGCCATGCATCTGCAAGAAAACAAATGTGGGCCTCCCTCTTACTTCACATGTAAAGTCAACTCTTGATGGATTCTAAGTAAGTAATAAAACAATAAAAATCTCACAAGAAAGTCTGAGAATTAGAGGAACAGTCTCAGTGCAGGGAGGACCCTCCTAATCCAAATGAAGTCTGTGGACAAATGACACAGTTGAGGACCATCCTGGTAAGGCAGGTGGCTTTAATATGTCAAGTGCCCCTAAACACTGGCAAGGAAAACACAAAGACCTGAAGAAAGAAATGTGTCAAGGAGGGAGGCTCCCGGGGCACAGATGCAAATTGCCAGCTCACCGGTGGGGGACACAGAACAAAGGGACACAGGGGAGCACTCTGCACCAGGGGCCTGGGGAACCACACAGGGTCCTAGGGCCAGTGTCGGGGAAAGCCGGCTGGCAACGCCTATGAAAATTAACGATGCAAATTCCCTGGGAATCTATTACATAGAACAAAAATCAGCAAATTCAGGGAAGTTTATGGAGCGTTGGTCAAAAACTGGAAGCAAATTGATTTTTCACCAACGGGGAACGTCACGGCCATGTGTACATTCAACACTGACAGGCTGTCGCGCAGCCGGGAGAGGGGGCACCGAGCTGTCCGGCTGTCCCGGAGGGACTGTCCCCACACTCCACTGAGCGACATCAGAGGATGCAGAACAGTGTGTGTGATAAGACCCGCTTTTAAAACCACCACAACTCCCAATGTGTGGTGTCTGTTTTTATGTTTTGTATGTTGCATGAGCATTAAGAGAAACACAGGGAAAGCCTGGGTCGCGGTGAGATGCCGACATTGAGGAAGGGGCAGTAAGTGCAAAAGAAAAAGGCGGAGCTAAAAAATGTTCATCATGTCTGTAAAATCACATTGCAAAATTGGGAAGAAATAAAACTTAAAAGTTTCTTTCCATTTTTAGAGTGAACGTTATATTTTCCACGTGTGATGAGGGCGCATCCAGGAAGTTTGTTACGACCTGGGGCGGGGCTCCCCAAACCCGCGGAGGCCGGCGCGGCCCGGCGTGCCCAGCGGCAGCCTCCAGGAGAGCGGGCGGCTGCGCCGCGGCCGGCGGTGACCCAGGCGGGCTCTGTCCGCGCTGGGCGGGCCGGGCATTCCTGCTGCCAGCAGCCGCGCCCAGCTCACCATGACTTGCACTTTGCCGCTGCCCTGCCCGGGAGGCTGACTTAGCCAGGCCGGCCCAGGCACTGCCCCGCGCCGCACCTCTGCCTTCCGCCCCCCGGGGCTGCCCTTTGTCCTGGCTCAGCAGAGGCTTCCTGGGATTAGGACAGTCCAAGGGTGAGCACTGCTGGGGACATCTGTAGCATCCGTTGGGGAGGTGCCTTCCTGCTCCCACTGTCCCCCCTCGCTGGGCTGCAAACCTGCAGCTTCTCTGACCCAAGGCACTGCGACCGGCGCCTGGCGGCAGATACAGAGAGATGAGGAGGCCCCGGAGTCCTTTCCAAGCTTCCCCAGAAGGCGCAGAGGCAGTGGGGGAAGGTGCTGGGGCTTGGCCAGTTCTGCTCACTTCATGCCTCACCAAGGTGGCGCTTTGGAAATGACAAAAACCAGTGTCCTCTCCCAACTCGCCTTTGGGCATTAAAGAGCTGTGGGCCAGAGCCCCACCTGCTGACTGCAGGAATTGGAGGGGGCCCAGGAGCGATCCGTCCTAGCTCAGAAGGGATGTGCAGTTGGGTGAAACCACGTTCAGCCTGCCCCACCCCCTCCATCGTACCCTCATCATCCTTATCCTGGCCACGCCCTGGCGGTCAACCTACTCAGGTCCACCGGCCTCACTCTTGGTGCCTCATTGGGAAGTTCGTATGTGAAGGACCCCCAGCCAGCTGCAGTGGACCTCAGTGGGAGTGACACCTGTGGATGGGAGGGGAGGGAGTCCACCAGGCAGTGGACAGGGCAGGAGGGTGGGGGGCCTGTGGGCAATGAGAGGGGAAGGCCCCTCAGGGAGGGAGAGAGACACACAAGCCACTGCAGGCTGAAGGGTCTACCCGGAGCAAAGACCTGCCAAATACATATTAACAGGACGACAAGCACGTTTGGAGAAAAAGAGGTCCACGGGATAAGTTTTGCAGTTCACTGAAGCCGACCTCTTTAGGCGAATTATTTTGGAAGGAATTTCACTTTGAGAAGTTCTTCGATGCCCGTTGCCTCATTAAGATCCCAAACCACAGCTGGAGATGTGGGCACAGCTCTTTCTCTTTAACTGATACGTAATAGATGTACATATTTTCGGGGTACATTTGATATTTTGATACATTTATATAATGTGTGATGATCAAATCAGGGTAATTGAGATATTCACGATTTTAAACATTTATCTTTTCTTTGTGCTAGGAACGTTTGAATCATTCTCCTCTAGCTATTTTGAAGTATGCAATAGATTATTGTTAACTATAATCACCCTACTGATCTATCTGTGTTTCTGCACCCATTAATCAGCCTCTTTCATCCCTGCTCTGCTACCCCTCCCGGCCTCTGGCCACCACCGTTCTACTCTCTGTCTTCACAGAGCCGCCTTTTGAGAGCGGGTGACATTTGTCTTTTGTGGCACAATTCTTTCAACTGATGGGAACGTCGGGCCTGGGGAGGGATCTTTCCCTGGCGCCATGGCTAGACAGTGTGAGGCTAGAACTCGCTCCCCGTGCGCACGTCTGTCCCGTATCGACAAAAAAAGAAAGAGCTGTGCCGCATCTCCAGCCGTCCCATGCAGCTGCCTTGTCCCTTAGGTGCCCCATGGCCCAGGCCTTCCTGGCTGTGCTGTGAGCCCCGCTCAGGAATCTCTTAGAACGTCCCGGTCGCGGGGTCACGTGATTTTTTTCACAATCGGACCGGGGTTAGGGTCTTGGGAGCAAGACCAGAGAGGTAAAGTGCAGTCTGTACCACATGGTATCACGGCTCCCTGTGGTCAGCACGACTTGTCACTGTTGATGTGGACCTGGTCACCTGGGTGAGGCCATGTTTGCCAGGCTTCTCCACCAAATAGTTACTCCCCCAGCCTCGTCCACACTGTCCTCTTCGGAAGGACGTGGCTGGGTGGTGCGCACACTTAGGGAGTAGGAGCGCTGCTGCAGTGCACTTCCTGGAGGGCGGGGCAGCCACATAAATTATTTGGATGTTCCAAAAGAATTTTAAATTCATTTTCTATTTTCTTAGAATGAAGACACTGACTATAAAGTAAAATTTCAAATAGCTTTACGGAGCTATAATACACACAATGTACAATTTACCTATTTAAAGTGTGCGATTCAAAGGTTTTTTTTTTTTTTTTTTTAGTTTTTTGTGCGACCACTGCCACAATCTATTTTTAAACCTTCTCTTCTTCCCTAAAAGAAACCCCGTCCCATTAGCAGTCACTCCCCATCCCCGGTCTCTGTCTCCCTAGGGCCTGGAAACGACCAATTTATTTTCTGTCTCTATGGATTCACCTTTTCTGGACATTTCATATAAACGGACTGATATGCGAATTTGTGTGTCTGGTTTCTCTCACTTAGCATAATGTTGTCGAGGCTCATGCATGTCGGAGCATGAATCAATACGTCATTCCCTCTTACGGCTGAATAACAGTCCACGGCATGGATATGCCACGTTTTGCTTATCCAGCAATTCGTGGACCTTGGATTGTTTCCGCTTTTGGCTATTATGAATAACGCTGCCACAGACATTTGTGTGTGAGTTTTCTTGTGGTCATGTATTTTCATTTCTCTTGGGCATATGCTTAGTAATGGAATTGTTGGGTCACGTGGGAACTCTACATGTAACTCTTTGAGGAACTGCCACACTGTTTTCCAAAGGGTTGTACCATTTTACATTCCTACCGGCCATGCGGGTGGCTGCCACCTTCTCCACATCCTTGCCAGCACCTGTGACTGTTTTGCTATGGCAAGAATAGCGGCCGAGCCAATGGTCCCAAAGCACCCTCTTCCGTATTTGCAAATGGCTGGGGCAGCCAGGGCACCCGAGTGGCTTGGTGGGCGTGAGAAGGAGCCGAGGCCTCACCCACAGCAAAGGGGCACCTGGCCAAGGTGGCCACCCACTTAACCACAGCTCTGTGATGGGCTCTGTCCACACTGGCCTCAGCAGGGGCTTGTCTGGGCTGGCAGCCCTTCCTGGTCATGCGGCTTGTCTCCGAACAGTGACAACTAAGTTTCGACTTACTAGGTGGCCTGCCAGACCGCGCTGGGAGACAGTTCCGTCTTGGCTGTGTTCTGGGTGTCCCCGAATGTCTCCATCACATGCTCACAGACGGCCTCTGTCTCCTCACCAGAGGAGCTGCACGTGGCTTTTCCCGTTTAACTTACACTTTCAAGTTTCGGGATCAGGATCTCGTCACAAGCTTCGTTCATTCTAATTCCAAGGGACTTTTCTTTCTTTTTTTTTTTTTTTGAGACAGAGTCTCACTCTTTGGCCCGGGCTAGAGTGAGTGCCATGGCGTCAGCCTAGCTCACAGCAACCTCAAACTCCTGGGCTCAAGCGATCCTCCTGCCTCAGCCTCCCGAGTAGATGGGACTACAGGCATGCGCCACCATGCCCAGCTAATTTTTTCTATATATTTTTAGTTGGCCGATTAATTTCTTTCTATTTTTAGTAGAGACGGGGTCTCGCTCTTGCTCAGGCTGGTCTCGAACTCCTGAGCTCAAACAATCCGCCCGCCTCGGCCTCCCAGAGTGCTAGGATTACAGGTGTGAGCCACCGCGCCCGGCCCAAGGGACTTTTCTAACTCGCCTCAAAGTTCACCTCTGCTACTTGGGTGTACCCAGGCCCCTATGACAGTGGCTTCCCTCCTGCTGCTGACCTGAGTCGCCGCCGCAGGGCAGGAGCAAGGCCCAGCCGCTGAGCGCCAGGCGCTCCGCACGCGCAGTCTTAAGCAAACTTACTTTCCACTCATTCAATTAATACTTTTTTGCTAGTTTTAGGTGAACTTGTGGATAATCACCCTGCTAAATGATTGATCGTTTCTCTTGGTCTTCGCTTGGACCTCACCCCGCCCCACGCGTGGCACATCGGGCTGTTTCCATATCTTCAGAGGTCTCCCTCGTGCCAGGCACCGTGCTAAGGGCTGGGATATGGTACTGGACAGAAGCCGAGATCACTGCCTTTGCAGCTATTCCAGTCCCTGGGGCGTGGGGGTGGGGACAAGGAGAAAAGGAAATCAAACATATGATTGCATGTTGTGCCAGGTTCCTGGAAGTAAGGAAGGTATTATGTAGGGGGAGGGAGGGGTCAGGGAAGCTGGGATCTGAACATGAGTAAGAATTAGCTGGACACAGAGTAGAAGAGAAAGTGTCCAGGGTAGAGAATGTCACATGCAAAGGCCCTGGGGTAGGAAAGCACCTGGCTCATTCAAGGAGTGCTGGAGGACTGGAAGTCAGTAGAAATGGTGGGAAGTGCTACCAAGTGAGGCTGGCCAGGCAGCCAGGAGCCAGGCCATGCCGAGATCAATGCCACAGGAGGTTTTTCCTAAGAGCAGTAGGGAGCCACTGGAGGGTGTTAATTCGGGGGGAGACATGCTCAGAGCTTCGTCGTCCTCAGGTCTCTCGGGCAGCCACTGGGAGAAGGTCTGATGGGGAGTTAAGTCTGGACTCAGGGAGAGCAGGCAGGTGTGATGACAGGAGAGAGAGGGCAGCCCTGACGTGGGGGAGGCCGGGGGCGCAGCACCAGGGCTTGCGAAGAGGAGAATCTGACAAGCACAGATCTGCAAGGGTTTCTGCCCCAACCCAAGCTGGAGCCAGAACTGAAACTTTGACCCCAAACCAAAACAAACAAACCAAGATTTTGTTCTCCATGGGTTTAAACTGTGCAGGCTCCTTGCTCTGGTGTTCCCGCCACTGATGCTGCTGTCACAAGAGCCAGGCCACCTGCCCTTGCCACAGCGCTCAGCAGGCCAGGCCCTGTCCTGGCCATGACCACCCGCTGCTGTCCCCACGCCTCTCCTTGGGGAGGGCCATCTGAAGCCGCCGTCCCGATGAATCAGCTCGCAGGCCTCTGGCCTCGCCTGCGGCCCTCACCTCCTAGGTCCACGTTTCGGGAGAATCGGGGAGGCCTTGGGGGCCACCCCACCCCTGGCTAGCCTGGAGCAGGATGCCCAGTTGGCCACCTCACCAAGCCTTCAAGCAGAGGGGAAGGGGTCACCTGCAAGAGAATCAGATGCCGCCGGCAGACACGGGGAGAGACTGGCACCACAGGCCTGGTCCATCCCCTGGTCTTCCCTATGTCCGGGGGTGCCCCACTTTGAGCCCACCCCCAGTCCAGGCACCCCAGGCACTAGGTCCCGCTGATGTTTCCTTCTACTGTTTCTGGAATGTTTCCCTTTCTGTCAGTCTTGCTTGGGGTCTCATGATTTCTTGCCTGCGTTGCTAGAAGCTGCGGCTTTCAATCTAGACCTCTTTAACCCTGCACGCTGTCCACGGGGACTCTCCAAAATGAACATATCAGACGTGTGTCTGTCTGCTATGCCCCTCAGTGCCTCCCACCCCCAGCCCGGCCCTGCCCACAGGCCTCCCAGGGCATCCTTCATCTGCCTCCTGCTGTGACAGCGTACAAGTCACACCCATCAGCGACAAACTGCAGCGGACACACTGCTCTGTTTCCTGCCTCTCTGCCTCTGCTTTTGCTGTTCGTTGCCCGAATACCTCTCACTCAGCTCAGACGACGTTCCCTCCCATGGGACTCAGACTTGTCTGAGCCCCTCTGGCATCCTCTGCATACCCTGGGCACTACCGTTTCATATTATTTTGAAATTTTCTGTTTATTCCATCATTCAATAAATATTTATTGAGCATCTACTATGTGCCAGCCACTATTCCAGGTGCTGGAGGTTTCAGCAGTGAATAAGTCAAATTCTAGCTGGCACAGGCAAAGGGATAGGTAGGAAACAGCATAAGTAGACAGGTAGCATGCCACAGGGATATATATATATAAATGCTCTGGAGAAGAAACAGTGGAGGAAGAGGACAGAGTGATGCTATTTCACATGTCACATTCGAGCACAGCCATGTGGGTGGCTAGATGGGGAAGGGCGTTCCAGGCGAGAGAGGTGGGAGGGCAAGAGCACATCTTGCAGGGACCCTGTGTGAAATGGGAGGCAAGGACACCTGATGCGGGGAGAACAGCCTGCAGGCAGGGAGGGGGCAGGAAGCATCTGACAGGAAGGGGCAGAGTCCACGGTAGCGCTAGAGGTGTGAGGAGTGACCATGTCTGCCTCGTCCCCACGGAGTGGCACGGAGCAGAGCCCAGCAAACATCTGTCAAACAGCAGAGGAAGGGGCCTTCTGGATTCCTCCCTTCCCAAGCATCTCCCACGCAGAGGGAGCTTCCTGCAGTTCTCACTGGGCGGGGCCCCCTACCCTGCTACTCAACAAGAGGGCAGACCCCCACATCAGTGGGGACCTTGTAGGAAGTCCCCAGCCTGTGGCTCCCCAGGGTTGGGGTCTCGGCCTCAATGAGGCCCTTGCGCCTGTGCACAGGGCTGGGGGAGGCTGAGCAGGGCGTGAACAGGTGCAGCGGTGGCCGTCGTGTGTGTCCAGGGAGCTGTGTGCACACTCTCTGTGACTCGTGGCTCACCCGCTGCTGACCTTATGTAACCAGGGAGCGGGAGAGCAGTGCCTGGCAAGGGCGCTGTGGCAGTCTGGCAGGGCTCCGCGCCAGGCCAGAGCAATCGCGGCCCCATGCCCAGGGCAAACGCCCAGCTGCTTTGAAGACTGGCCTTGAGCCCCGTCCCAGCTTCACACACGTCCTTGCACTTCAGAGTAGAACAAAAGCAGACAACCGGGACCTAATCCCCAAAGCCAGGGCTGCAGGGAGCAGAGGGCCGGATTATGCTACGCCCCGCATTTGCATATTGTTTTTTTCTTGTCACGCAAACTTCCTGGGCAGGGACTCCAAGGGCTGACTCGGCAGGAAGGAGGGTCCTTAAATAAGTCCCCCCTTGGCTCGAGCTCATTCCAGGAGCTCCAGCCACTGGGAGAGGCTGCGTCAAAGGTAATCTTCTCCCCTCCGCGACCCTTAGATTTTTTTCCTTGCAAGGAATATCTGGGTGGAGCTGGCACTCGGAGCGGAGGCCCTAAGGGCCAAGCGTCCTCTGCCTTCTCTGGGGGCCTGGGTCTCTGGCAGCTCTGCTGTCCCCAGCTCCAGGAGGTCCCCAGGTCCGTGGAGCAGGGGCACCGCAGTGGCCGTCGGGCGAGAGCCTAGATGTGCTGGCGGCCTCCTCCATGCACCTAGGGACAGCAGAGATGGCTCAGCGTGGCCCCTGACTTGCCACTTGCCAACCGTGAGACCAAAAACAGGGCATTCAACGTTTTTCAGGCTCACTTTCCTCATCTGTAAAATGCACTCACAACTGTCCCTTCTTCGCCAGCGCCACCAGAGTCTCTGCGAGCACGGAAGGGGTGATGGGGGCTCAGGGGACATGCCCGGGACAGCAGCAGAGTTGGCACAGGCGAGGGGAGTGGGCTTAGCGGTGCAGGGTGAGGGCCACTGGCTTTTGGAGAAAAGTCCCATTCCGGAGCCAGGCGCCACGTGAGATGTTCTGTGTGTCCGTGAGACTGTGTGATGACTCCATGGCGGGGCATTGTAGGTAGCCCTGTTTCACAGAAGAGGCCCGGGGCGGCTGTCCTTCCCAGAGACCGCGGCTCTGAGTGGTGATGCTGGGGGTTGAGCCCAGCCCCCACTCACTCACGTCGGTCTCCTCCCACCTGGGCCGCCTGCCTTGGTGGCTGGTGGTGGCAGGTAACTGAGGCTGTTGTCCTGGTTCGACCATAGGAGGGGCCTTCCTGCGGGGCTGTATGGCTTGGGTGGTGGTCAGGGGGAGGGGCCTGGTCCTCAGGGCCAGGGAGTTCCATTGAGGGACCCCCAGCCTCCCACCATCCTAGGGAGGGGGCCATGGCCCGCCAGGCTTGGGGCACCCTGGATACCAGCGGGTTCCCCTGCCCATGCAGAAAGCCAGGGCTGGGGCTGGGGTCAGCACTGGGTCGGGGAGGCCATCCAAGGCTCAGAGCCATTTGCTGGAACTCGAGCAGGATCAACATCCTTAGCTGTATCTATCTATGACATAATCATGTGTTATATATATAGGGTTTTTTTTTTTTTTTTTTTTGCAAAATGGAAATAGCCTTGTATTTTCCCTGATGTTAAAAGTTATGCCATACCTGCAAGTGGTTTGGTATCTCTGGGAGTAAGGAACTGGTCGTAGTGGCTTCCCTGCAGAGAAGGGAAGAGGGAGACTTTTCTCTTTGTTCCCTTTTGTATCTTTTATAATTTTGTTCCATGAGCATGTATTGCCTATTCAAAAACGCAACAAACATTTAAAAAATACAAGTTCATTGCAAGAAAGTCCAACACTCCACCAGATAAAAGCAAAGATCACCAATAACTCCGCCCCACCAATGTTCCCATCATGTTGGGGGCTACCCTTCTGGTCCTTTCTTGCATGCGTGAGCACACGCACATACACACCCACACACACGCACACACAAGCCTAACACCTGGTGCCCAGGACACAGCCGGTGTAGACAGGGCCATTAGGAACACGCTGAGTAACTTGCTCCGTCTCCGGGCTGGACACCGCACAGCCCGTCGCACGGGTGCAGCAGGGTCCGCTCCAACTGTCTCCTCCTGACGGGCCTTTAGGGTGTTCCAGTGTCCCCTCTTACACACAAACTGTCATGACTTTTACTCATGAAGGTTAAGGAACGCTGTAGTCACTGCAAACTCCTGAACGTGGACCTTCTGTGTCACAGAGAAATATGTTGGAAAGGCTTTTGCTAGATAGTGCCAAATTGCGCCCAGAAGGGCTGCCCCAATTTGCCAGTGTGGTTTCTTGTGGTGGTAGCAGGACTCGCCTCCACGCTTGCACCTGGAACTGTGAAGCTCCGCGAAACTTTGGTGTGCGTCTCACAGGTGTGGCACACGCTGTCTAAACACTAGGCCTACTTCTGCTGTGCCGAGTGCCCAGCGCTTTGGGGAACAATGGCTGAGCCAGAAGTCTGTGCCAGGTTTTCTTTTGTCAGCACAGGTGTGGCGCCCTGACCTGTGTTCCTCCCATATAATCTGGAGAGTGGCTGGCTGGGTGTGCAGAGCTCTGGGAGTGCTTGCCTGGGAGTGTCACCAGCTTTGCAAGCAGGTAGAGGCGGAGTGGGACTGGATAGAGGCCAGGAAAGGCCCTGCCCCCAGCGCACTGCTAGGAAGCCACCACCAGCTGGGGATGGCCTCACTGCAAGGAGTGTCATCCACCCAGGGGCCTGTCGCGACAGCCAGAAGGGCCCAGATAGATGGCTGAGTTAGGGAGCTGATGAGAAGGCAAGAAGCGGGAAGTTTGCTGTTGCGGGGCCCAGCCTGGCTCCGGGGGAGGTCTTCCCCTTCCTATGATACCAGGCGGTGGAGAGCAGTGGCCGCGAGCCAGTGCCCAGGGGCCTGCGACAGGGCTGGAGCCAGGGCGCAGCTCCGGCTGGGGGTGCTGGTCCTGCCCTGGCTGCTACAAGGTGCCCTCTCTCCCTAGGTACCATGAGCAAGATCGGCGATGCGGTGCAGCGGGCCCGGGCGGCCTTCGCGTCCGGCAGGACCCGCCCGCTGCAGTTCCGGGTGCAGCAGCTGGAGGCGTTGCGGCGCATGACCCAGGAGCGCCGGCAGGACATCGCGGGCGCGCTGGCCGCGGACCTCCACAAGGTGCCCCTGCAGGGCGGCCGCGCGTGGTGGGGACAGCAGGCCGATGGGACCACGGCGGGCGCACTGTCCCCCCTTGTGACAGAGGGGGAGCGCGGCTCGGAAAGGCCAAAGAACTCACCCAGCCCATCGGCCCGGAGATGAGGCGCATTGCCCTCTCCGCCTGGGTCCCGCCGCACCCCGCGCACACCTCGGTCGGGCTGCTCAGGTCTGCATGTGTCCCGGTTCCCTCCTGGCCCAGCTTCTGCATCCAGCCTGCAGCAGGAGGCCACCATTCCAACTCTCTCTTGCTGTCCCGACGCCCTGCACTCTGGTCCCCTCAGTCCTCACCGCAGCCGGCGCAGGACCGCTTGGTTCTCCACGCCAGGGAACAGCATAGCTTGGCACCCGCTGCACTGGCCTCCTCCCTCCCTTCCCATCCTCACAGGGGCAGTTCCGTCCCTGCCCTGAGCAAAATCAGAGCCTCTGGGTTCACAAAGGCCCCCACTGCGTCCCCACCCCACCTGCACCTGCTTCCCCACTGTGTCTTGCCCAGGACAGTGCCCCTGGGGGTCTAGAGCGTTGGAGCCCATCTCCCTGCTGACTTGGGCCTGACCCCACCAATACCCTCTTTCTCCTGCATTTTTAAAGAAATCTCCCAAGACTTCTTATCTTAAAACAAAACAAAACAAAATACAAGAAAATTGGCCAGGCATGGTGGCCTCACCCCCGTAATCCTAGCACTTTAGAAGGCCAGGTGGGAGGGGAGGATCCCTTCAGGAGTTTGAGACCAGCGTAGGCAACACAGTGAGACCGGGTCTGTGCAGAACATTTAAATATTAGCCGGGTGTGGTGGCGCGCCCCTGTAGTCCCAGCTACTCAGGAGGCTGAGGGAGAAGGATCGCTTGAGCGCAGGACTTTGAGGTTACAGTGAGCCATGATGACACTACTGCACTCCAGCCTGGGTGACAGAGCAAGATCCTGTCTCTAAAAAATAAAAAAAGAAAGAAAAGAAAGCCCACTCATTGACTTTATAGTTTCCGTTAAGTTCCAGAAAGAGATGCATATCCGCTATCTGCACCTCCTCTCTGCTCTCCACTGAGCGCCCAGCAGCCTGTGGTCTCCTGCCCACTGCCACCCTCCCCCCATTGAGGGTCTCCTGGCTTTTCTCCTAACTTTCTTGGGCAGCCTCTTCCCTGTCCCCACTTCTTCAAGGTGGTCTCAGGGCTCCTTCCTGGGTCCCAGTTTCACTTTGGTCCATAAGCTTTCCCAGACAATCATCCGCTCGCCTGTGACTTTCAAATCGATACCCCTGCCCAGGCCTGGCTCTGACTCATGCAAACCTGCCTGGGCCCCAGCCTGGCAGAAAGGGGGCCTCGCAGACCCACCGGCCCGATGGCTCATCCTCAGCTCTGCTCCGCCTGGTGCCTTCCCTGGCTGCCCGCCACCCTGGGCCTCCCTGAGCAGCTGAGCACCGGGGACTCCCTGCTCTTGCCCCTCGCTGCAGAACGAGTGGAACTCCTACTACGAGGAGGTGGTGTACGTCCTGGAGGAGATCGACCACATGATCGAGAAGCTCCCTGAGTGGGCCGCGGACGAGCCCGTGGAGAAGACCCCGCAGACCCAGCAGGATGAGGCCTACATCCACTCGGAGCCCCTGGGCGTGGTCCTCATCATTGGTGCCTGGAACTACCCCTTCAACCTCACCATCCAGCCCATGGTGGGCGCCATCGCTGCAGGTCCTGTGGGCTCCGGTCCAGGGGGAGAACCGTCAGGGGCACCGTCCCCCACGGGAGGGGCTCAGGCCTGTGGGAAGAGGGGCCAGGGTCAGATAACAACTGATGGGTCTGTCATGGGAGGCTGCAGGGACCAAACTATTTAGCCAGGCCTCCCTGTGCCCGAGGTCCAGCCAGGTGCAGGTGTCCACCCTGAAGACAAGGAGGGTCCTGCCTCTCCCTGCCCGTCTGTGTGGGAGCAGCTGCTCCCCCTAATCTATATCAGGGAGTCCTTACTAAGAGGGGCCAGCGCTGCTCTCCCAGCCAGACCCTGAGAACTCCTCTCCCCTTTCTTCTTTCTTCCCCAACATCTCAGCGATTCCAGGGCCAGGTGGTGCAGCTCAGGCCAGCATGTGCCTGGGTGTGCTCTGTGTGTGCTCTGTGTGTGTTCCCATGGCATGCACCCGTGTGTGCCTGTGTGCTCCTGTGGCATGTGCTCACGTGCCAGCATCTCTTCCGAGGTCACAGACGGTGGAAGGGAGGCTCCAGACTTAGTCTTGGGAGGGCAGAGCCTTCGGCTGGGGTAGTCTGGGCACAGGCCTGACTCCGAGTGCTCTACAGGGAACGCGGTGGTCCTCAAGCCCTCGGAGCTGAGTGAGAATGTGGCGAACCTGCTGGCCACCATCATCCCTCAGTACCTGGACAAGGTAAGGCACCCTCCAGGGCTCAAGGATCACTATGTGGGGGGCCAAGTCTTCAGGGGTTGAGAAATAGCAAATTCTTGCAGCAAAGGGCCAAGACATGGGACGGGGTGAGAACGGCCCCTAGCAGCTGCCCTCCCCATTGGGGTGACTAGAGCCCCTGAGCTGGGAGAGGGAGTCTACTTGCCACTGGCCGTCTGGGAGGGGTGCCAGGCTGTGGGGCTGTGGGACTGCCTGTCTGGCCCAGCGTCCTCCCAGGCCTGCAGCAGCGAGGAGGGGTCTGGTCTTTGCTGAACCTCCCCTCTCTCCTTGTCAAAGGATCTGTTCCCAGTAATCAATGGGGGTGTTCCCGAGACCACGGAGGTGCTCAAGGAGAGGTTCGACCACATCCTGTACACAGGTGGCACAGGAGTGGGGAAGATAATCATGACGGCAGCTGCCAAGCACCTGACCCCCGTCACGCTGGAGCTGGGGGGAAAGAGCCCCTGCTACGTGGACAAGAACTGCGATCTGGACGTGGCCTGCCGGTGAGGGGGCGAGGGCCTGTCCGGGCAGCAGCCCTTTGTCTGCCTTCCAGCACAGGGACCGCGCCTCAGGCTGTGGTTCCGCTCTCAGTAGCATGGACAGTAGCACACTGCCTTGCGGGGACCATGTGCACAGAAGAGACATGGGGAGCCCGGGAAGCTTTCTGGAGGGGGGTCCAGGCTGAGCTCTGCCCACCGCGGAGCATCCCCAGGGACACGGCGCTGCAAGCAGAGGCGGCAGGGAAAGCAATCGTGGGACGTTCAGGACACGGAGAACTTTACCGGGCCCAGCCCTCCGCCAGGACAGGGTGATCTGAGATCTGGAGGACAGGACCAGGGGGGTGAAGGGCCACCACTGCTCAGGGTCTGCGGCAGGACTCATATCTACACTTTCTGACCCTAGCCAGAGCTCCAGCCACCCCATATCCACACGTACAGCCCCCAGAGATGCAGCGGGACCGAGAGTAACAGTGACACCTGGCCCTGCAGGGCTCTAGGAGCATGATCAGAGAGGCACAAAGGCCACCCACCCTTAACATCCTCTAGAAATTCCCCACCAGTCACCAGTGAGGCGAGGACGGCCGTGACCCTGGTTGGGGCATTGGGTCTGCTCCAGTGTTGAGAAGTGAGTGGGCCACTAAGGCGGACTCACTGGTGGCAAAGTCACAGCCTGTGGCTTCTGCAGACCCGCGAGCTCCCCTCCAGGGCTAAGGCCACTGCACCTGGCCCTGAGTGCACAGAGTGAGAAGCGTGTTCTCAGGGAACTCCCTGAGCCTTTTGGACTCAGTCCGGTCTGGGATTTTCACAGACGTGTTGCCTGGGGGAAATTCATGAATAGTGGCCAGACCTGCGTGGCCCCTGACTACATCCTCTGTGACCCCTCGATCCAGAACCAAATTGTGGAGAAGCTCAAAAAGTCACTGAAAGTGAGTGTTGGCCCTGAGGGCGGGGAGGGTGGAGCGAGGAGCTGTAAGGCACAAGGTGGGCGAGGCACCTCGATTGGCTTCTAGGGCTTTCAGAAACCCCGTATTTCTTTCCTTCTGAGCATAAAAGTAATTAATGCACATTCACTGTAGGTAATTTGGAAAAGAGTAAAGAGCATAGAGAAGAAGAGAAAAGTTCCACCCAGAACCCCGCACCCAGTCACTGCTGAGGCATATCTGTGTGGCCTTTGCTGTGCCGAGGGTCCACGTCCTCACCCAGAGCCCTGCCTCTCCTCCACAGGAGTTCTATGGGGAAGATGCCAGGAAGTCCCGGGACTACGGAAGAATCATCAACGCCCGGCACTTCCAGCGTGTGATGGCCCTGATAGAGGGCCAGAAGGTGGCCCTCGGGGGCACCGGGGACGCCGCCACCCGCTACATAGGTGTGTGCCCCCCACAAAGAGCACCATCCACCTGCCTGGGCTACCGGGGGCCCCTCAAGTTTTCAGCAAGTGGATACAGATACTCGATAACAGCTGTAACCGCATGGTGGCATAAGTCGCTTTCATAAACCCTGGGCCTTCAGCAGGCAGGGGCCAAGCACAGCTCCAGGAAGCCCCTCTCCCCACAACGTCCAGAGACACAGGGGCTTCATCGTCCCCCACCCTGCAGCAGTAGCAGGAGGTGGAATGGCAGAGGCCACAGGGGCCCCAGGTGTGCTGAGTGTGAGGGGCCACCAGTGCCCCAGGCAGGTGGGTCACCAGACGGGCCCTTGTGGCCCCCAGTTTGTCAAGACAGAAGAGCTCTGGCAGGGGCTCAGGTGGCCGGCAGGTGCAGCGCCTGGCCCCTGGAGGCAGACCTGGGGTCCCCCCAGTACAGGTTAACCATAGTTGTCCCCTGTGGTCTGCCAGGATGGAGCAGGACGTGGTGGGGGCCGTGGGAAGAGCTCCCGGCGACCCCGCCCTCTCTGCGCGGGCGGCTTCCTCTGGCGGGGGTTCGGGCAGGAGTCCCGGTGCTTGCCTTTGCCGGCGGCAGCGCGGATGACCGCTCGTGTGCTGCCGCAGCCCCCACCATCCTCACGGACGTGGACCCCCAGGCCCCGGTGATGCAGGAGGAGATCTTCGGGCCCGTGCTGCCCATCGTGTGCGTGTGCGGCCTGGAGGAGGCCGTGCAGTTCATCAACCAGCGCGAGAAGCCCCTGGCTCTCTACGTGTTCTCCAACAACGACAAGGTGGGCCTGGGCGCCCCGGACCTGAGTTCAAACCCGAGTTTACTGCTCACCAGCGGTGTGGCCTTGGGCACGTCACTGAACCTTTCTGAGCCGCTTTCGCGGTGTCTCTAAGATCAGGACAGCAGCATCACCTGCGTGCGAGCGAGGGGCTCCTCACACGCAGCCGGGGCGGTCGCTGTCATGCGTTCCTCACGCGGAGCTGGGGACCGTGACCTGCGGGAGGGCAGGAGACAGCGCGCGGTCGCCACCTCCACCAGTGCGTGTCCTTGCAGCTCCAGGCCTCGCCCAGACAGGGCGGGGAGGGTGACCTGGGGCGTCCCGGGGGTAGGAGACTGAGGCCAGCGGCTGGGTCTCTGTGCAGGTGATTAAGAAGATGATCGCAGAGACGTCAAGCGGTGGGGTGACGGCCAATGACGTCATCGCGCACATCACGGTGCACACGCTGCCCTTCGGGGGCGTGGGTGAGTCTGGGCTGCGCTCACGCCTACCCACCGCCTCGCGGCACCCCAGGGCTGGGCACACCCCCTCAGGGATTCGGGAGCGGCCGGAGCAGCGGGCCTCCGGCTCCCACCAACATCTTCTGTTTGGGCCTCTGGTCTCCGTCTGCACATCCGCCAGCCATATTCGACCCCGGAGCCCAGAGGGTCCTAGAGGTCACCTGGGGCAGCCAGCCCTTTCACGGAGGAGGTCACACAGCCATTTAGGGGCCTAGCTGGGATTAGACTCTTTCGGGCACTCTGTTGTCCCTGGTGTGGACACCTTGGGGGACACTCCAGGGATGGGCCACCCCCAGGAGGCTCACAAAAGGGGCACGAGGGCTGGAGGCCCAACCTGGGGTGGGTGCTGGGACTCCAGGGTACACCCAGATAGGGCGGGGAGGGAGGCCTGGGTGTCCCGAGGGCAGGACACCTGGGCCTGAGCTGGCTCCACCCACAGGGTACAGTGGCATGGGGTCCTACCATGGCAAGAAGAGCTTCGAGACCTTCTCTCACCGCCGCTCTTGCCTGGTGAGGTCTCTGCTGAGCGAGGAGGCCCTCAAAGCCAGATACCCGCCGGGCCAGGCCAAGGTGAGGGAGAAAAGGGGGCTGGGGGGAGCCAGGGCTGCACAGGGCTGGGCCAGCCCTGGGGCCTCACTGCCTGCTCTGTGTCCTTCCTCACAGGTGACCTGGCACTGAGGGGGTCTGCTCCACCTGGACCCCTAGGGTGTGCTCCCCCAGAGTGCAGACCCCTGGCTTGCTCTCCTGCCCCTCAGAGACCTGCTCACCCCGCTGCGGACCTGCGCACACTCAGCTCCAGAGGGCCCCCGGCATCCGCTGCTCAAGTCCCTCCTGCCCCTTGCTAGACACACAGAGACCAATAAAGATTTCTAAGTTGGCGACATGTGCACACGGGGCTTCTTTCCCCATCCAGTTTGGTCCTGGTGACCCACCCAGAGCCTCTCCCCAGCCCACAGGGCCTGGTGCCAGGAGCCCATGGTGTCGGGTGACATTTGTCTTAGACTCTGGGCCTGGGGTCTCAGCCTCCCTGATAAAGTGGCTCAGAAACAGGAGACTGACGAGCTTTTTTCACACTGGGTTTGGCTTCTAGAGCAGGGGTCCCTCCGGGGTAGGCAGCACGATGCCCCTGGGCGACGCAGAGTGCTGCGTGGGGAGGACCGGGAGCCAGGTTAGCGCCGGGACTCACAGGGCCCCCGACAGCTTTGCATTGTTACATTAGGCAGCAGCAGCCCTGGGTGTAACCTCGGGGATCTGAGAAACAAGGACAGGGTTCAGGGAGGGACATCTGAAGCAGGGCGTGGGTCCCAGGGGCTGGTCAGAGTAGGAGCCAAGAAGCAGCTCAACCTGGGCCAGGCAGGGGAGAGACCTGCGGGGGCTGGACCTGCCTGCTGCGTCCTCCATGCAGAGGCCACTTGGCCTGAGCTTGCTCTGTGCGTGCACAGAGCCCCAGGCCACCAGTGGGTGGGCCTGGCCATGTCTGAGGCCTCACCCCCTCCTGCCCTGTCTCTGCCCCCAGCAAAGGCCGACCCTCCACTTGGCCCCTGCCCCCGTGTCTGCTCCTGACCTCCCTCTTCTGCACCCTCAGTCTCTCTGCTGTCCGTGGCCGTTCCTCTTCACTACGCCTCACACTTGTTATTAATAGTTATTTATTTATTATTTTAGAGACAAGGTCTCACTCTGTCACTGAGGCGGGAGTGCAGTGATGTCATCATAGCTCACTGCAGCCTCAAACTCCTGGCCTCAAGTGATCTTCCCAACTCAGACTCCCAAAGTGCTGGGACTACAGGCGTGATGCCCAGCTTCACCTAATTTAAAGCACCCCCAAACCCAAATACAACCGGAAAAGCCCTTAAGCTGTTACCTGTGTTTCCTTCCCTCTAGTGGGGGTGGCAGGGGCAGAGACGGAACTGTTTTGTGTGGTCAGGGGGTTTCTGTGCGAGCCTGTGACTCACTGAGCGGCTATCCAGATAGCTGAGTGGTAACAGAACACTCACAACCGGCTCCTCCCTCCGCTGATGGCCTCATTTCTCTTCTCCCCTTCCCGGCAAGACTCACCTGGACAGCTGTCTGTTCTCGAGGAGCACGTCCCTCCCTCCCCCAGCCCAGCCCGTCCAGGTGACCCTCCAGGTGACCCTCCATCGCCTGTCAGACCAGGACCTCTTGGCCAGCGGGTGGATCCCACAGCCTCGGGGCCCCCCCCGGGGCCTCCCACCATCCCCCGGCCGCCGCCCCGCCTTGTCTGACCACACTCTCCTTCCAACACTCTCTCAGCCAGGCTCTTGGACCCCATGTGTCAGTTCTCCCCACCAACTGCTGCTCCCAAATTAGTCTCCAGCTCCAACTCCCTACTTGACCCGTGAACTTGGATTCTCAGTAGGAACTTACTGCTTATGTGCCCAAAGAACTCTTTAAGCCTCTCTCAGCCATTGTTCCCTGATGTGGCATCACCCCCAGAGAGATGGTGAAAGCAAGACCTAGGCATTACCCTCAGCGCCTGGATTTCCTGCTCAGCCAAGACCTCAGCAAGCCCCAGGGGAGCACCTCCAGCTATCACGAAATGTGTCCAACTCTGCGTTTTCACCGTCCCTCCCCTGGCCTGAGCACCATCCAAAGCTTCCCAAGTGGTCTTCTTTCTTCTACTCTTGTTCCCCGTGGTTCGCTCTTCACTGAGCACCCAGATGATACTCCTAAAACAAAAACCACTGTAAGGGCAAAATGAAACTTTAAAAATAAGAGACTTAATTATCCCTGTTGAAAATGAGAAAAGATATTTCCTTCCCCTTCCTTGTCTTAGAGCACTTACTTTGGAAAACTCGTCATTGTAAGTTCTTTCTTCATCTCTTTGAAATGTGTGTAAATCTTTTTAGGAGCTAAATAAGGCTCTTGTCAGCGTTAAGAGCCAGAAATGTCTTTCTTGTGGGCCTGGGAGGCATCTCTTTGAAATGTGGCTATCAAGGGAGACAGCACCCCCATCTCCCAGTTCCTATGCGCGGGTAGGAGCTGAACTTCCCATGGGCTTATCTGGCCAAGTTGCAAAGTTACCTCCTGTCATAAAGATATGACAAGGCTTTTTTCCTCTGGATAAAGCCAATTAGCTAACACAGATGGTCACCCCATTGCCAGGTAAAGTTAGTGTATTCGTTTGCTAGGGCCAATGACTCACTCCATTTTCTGCTGCTATAACAGAATGCCACGGACTGGGTAATTTATAAACAATAGAAGTTTATTTGGCTCACGGTTCTGCAGGCTGAGAAGTCCAAGAGCATGGCGCCAGCATCTGGTGGGGTCTTGGCGGAATGTCGCCCCGCTGCAGAAGGCGGAAGGGCAATGAAGCACAGACAGGCCACCCAGCAGGCTGCTGCCCTTCCTGAGGAATGACGCTCTCCTTTTCCAAAGCATAGACCTTGTTAATATTTGTTTTAATTGACGGTCCCACTCGTATGACCTCATTTTACCTTAATCACCTCTCTAAAGAGCCCGTCTCCAAATACAGTCACATCCTGAGGTTCTGGGGGTTGGGGCTTCAACATAGGAATTTGGGGGACACAATTCAGCCCAGATCCATCAGGACGAACCGTGTGACAGACGATGCTGTCGAGTCCTCTTACTGAAGACCGGTTATTGATTATCTCGAATACACGTTTGCATTGAGCCACATCTGCTTAGCGAATTGCCCGTAACGCGCCACATTCCGGCTTAGTGCTAGGTCAGTAACAAAACTTTCCTTTCCCTACTACCTTCGTGGAGAGGCTTTTCTGGGTTGGGAGATTTTGTTTTTAATTATATTTTCCCAACACTGCCCTCTGGCTAAAATGTTAAGATGGCCTCCCCTTGTACCTGGAATAAATCCTCAAGGCCACACATCCCACTGCAAGGCACTGTGTGATCTGGGTCCTGCCTCACTCTGACCTCTGCCACGAACTCCTCAGTTCAACGCCACGGCCACCTGCAAGCCTTCCCTCCCTCCCTGTGGGGCCCTCTCTGGGTCTTTCACGGCTAGATCCTTCTCACGCCTGTCCTAAGCCTTGCCTTTCCTGCTCACCTCTCTCTTACACCGCCTTGTTTTCTCCAAAATGTAGCTCTAATCCCTCATTACCTTGTTTGCTTTTCTGCTTATTGCCGTCCCTCCCCATTCAAAGGCAAGCATTGACCTTTGTCCATTGTATTCACTTTATATGTCCAGAGCCTAGAGCGCACATAGTAGGTGCTCTGTAAATATTTGTCGAGTAAATGAATAAATGAATGAGTTTAGACGACATCATTGGAGTTTTGTTGCTCTGGACCTCCCCACAACCATGCCATCATCTTGTCTGAAATTACCTTACTTTAGATGATGACAAGCTCATCCAAATGATAAAACAGCTCAGAAGTTTTAGACTGTATTGACAACAAAGACGAAGTCCCGGTCAAAGCGGTTGTCCTCACCCCGCAGGCACCACTCTGATAAATGGCAGCTGCCCCCCAGCCAGAGGTGGGAGGAAGAAGAAAGCCGTAGCTGGCACCCACTGCCTCCTTCCCCTTGCCCCCCAAGGGCCTATGCAGTCAGGGTGTGAGCCCATTCATAGATTGGGAAACTGAGGTTCAGGAAGCAATGTCACCTGGCAAGGTCCCCCAGTGCCAGTCATGGCCACCATGGCTCTGGAACACCCGCTGCTCCCTGACATCGCAGAGCTGTCTCGGAACCTCTGCACAGGGCGCTGGCGAAAGGGCCGGACCGAGGAAGCCACTGCAGGGAAGAGAGGCTCAGGGTTCCCACGGACACAATCTGCATTTTCCAGACTGAAGAATCAGAGCGCGTGGGTGCAAAGCAAAATCAACTCTCCTCCTCTTTCTCATCTTCATCTCTTCATCCTCTCCCATCTTCCTTTTCTATTTGTTATTATTATTATGACATAATTTACAATGTAACCTATTTTATTTATAATGCTCCAAATATGACCTTTTCTGAACTAATCCTGTTTCCAAACTAGATCTAAACTCAAAAGAAAATAACGATTAAAAAAAAAACACTTGGTCTGTCCCCAACACCATGATTTAATCTACTGTTTTTTCTTTCCATTACACGGATTAAAGAATGGGCTAGAAAAAAATATTTGCACAATTATGATTCAACTTTTCCAAACATTTGCTATTGTCCAAAACATAAAATGGCCAAGGATAGTCACAACTCATGTGTTACCAAGGAGAGTAGGTGACATTTCCAGGTTGGGCGTCACAATCCACATCCCCCCGTACACAGTGCATGGAAACCCCAATGACCACAACCCTAGCGAATCATTCAGTTCCATTGTTCAGTTGCTGCCAGAGTTTAGATTCTCAGATTTTTAAGAAAATTGTTATAATCACAGTCTCTTCCAAGTTATTAACTGAAAAGCAAAACCTTAATCCACGGAAGACTTTCGTCGCCGTTCCATTTGCTGACACTCTTTATCTTCCGTGGTGGCTGTGCGCTAGAAGGGAAGGTTGCACCCACTCATTTGTTCCTTCAACAGGCATTTACTGAGTGGACTGTGCCAGGCGCTGGGGATGGTGGGGAAACAGACAAGGGCTGCCCTTCCGAGGGGCTTGCACCACAGGGCCTGTCTGGTCGGGTTAGGCTGGGTTGTGCCGCAGTAGTAAGTTGGGCTCGAAATGGTGGTGGTTACACAGCAGGACGTGGGGCATCCAGCTCCACAAAGTTAGCCAGAGAGGAGCTAAGAGAGACGTCGCCACCTCAGGGCAGCGCTGTGGGGGAGTTCACCCCAATAAACTGGGTGGCTTATAAAGAACAGAAATTTATTTCCCATGGTTCTGGAGGCTGGGAAGTCCAAGGTCAAGGCACTGGCAGATTTGGCGTGTGGTGAGAACCTGCTTTCTGGCTCATAGACAGAGACTTCTCACTGTATCTCACATGGTGGAAGGGATGAGGAGTCTCTCTTGGGTCATTTTTCTAAAAAACGTATTATTTATTTATTTACTTTTAGAGACAGGGTCTTGCTCTGTCACCCAGGCTGAAGTGTAGTGACTGGTTCATAGCTCACTGTAATCTTGAACTTCTAGGCTCAAGCGATCCTCCTGCCTTAGCCTCCTGAGTAGCTGGGACTACAGGTGTGCACCACCTCATCTGGCTAATTTTTAAATTTTTTTTAGAGACGGGGTCTTGCTGTGTTGTCCTGGCTGGTCTCAAACTCCTGATCTCAAGTGATCTTCCAGCCTCATCCTCCCAAAGTGCTGGGATTACTTTGGGCCCTTTTTACTAATCACCTCCCAAAGGCCCTAACCTCATAATATTATCAACTTAGGAATGAGGACTTCAACATATGAATTTGGAGGGGACACAGACATTCAAACCATAGTACTAATGAAAACAGAATCACAGAAGGGTTGACTCCTCTTCTGCGAGAGGTTGGTGTGTCTGGATGTGACAACTGGAGTAGTGCAGCCATCTTGTGACCATGAGGACAGCCCCTGAGGTAAGGCAGACCTACTGAGAATGGCATTGCAGAGAGACGGAAACAACCAGGCTCCCTGAAGATATTATTGAGCTACTGGAACTGCCTTACCTTTGAACTCCTTTTTATTAATATATGTGATAATCAGTCATCCTTTTTTCAAACCATTTCGAAGTGTTTTCAGTTGTTTACGACTGAGAGCATCCTAACTGATGGAGAGTGTCAGCTGTGTTGCCCCTTGGCTTGTGTCCATCTCTCCTCCTCTCGTCTCTTGGTCCACTCTTTGTTCTAGTGTCTTCCAAGCAGGGCTGCCTTGTTCCCCTGAGACTCCCGATCATGCCTGCTTGCAACTCCTCCCTCCTGGGCTCCCCCCAACTGCCCTGCAAGCAGGTATCCGACGGGATGTCCTGACCCTAAACACCTGTGCACACCGCTCTGCGCCAGGCCCACTGTCGCCCCCAAGCTGTCCTCTGAACCAACGGAAGGGATGGAAGACGGCGTTTGGAGGCAGGAGAACCTGTTCTTGGTCGCAACTTTGCCTCTTACTTGCTCTGGGACTGTATCAGCCTGATTAGTACAGGAAACACAAACCACTCCAGGCATTTTCAACAAAAAAGGTCCAATAAAAGGGACTAGGTCTCTGCAAAGTCACAGGAAGGGCTGGGGAGCGGGCTCTAGGCTGGGCCTTCAAGAACGGTTCCCAGGACACCTCAGCACTACCTGCTAGTGGCCACCCTGGAACTGTGAAGTTCAAGAACTCCCTGCCGTGGACTCCCTCCAAGGATCCAAGCTGGGATTGGGAATCTGGCCCCGAGAAGCTGGCCCTGCCACCGTAAATGTCTCTTGATGCCAACAGAAGTGGTGACTGGACAAAGGGTGGCAGGTGCAGGAAACCCAGCGTCTCTACATCGGTGTTGCAAAGTTTCACACTGTGCGTCTTAGAGGACAGAACTTAATCCTATCTAGAACCCTGGTTCCAGGGAAGACTGGAAAATGTGGCTTTCAGCTTCCTGGCCACTGCTGCACAGAAAGCAAACTGCCAGCAGGAAGTGGGCACGGCTGCTGAGAGCCAAGTGACCACATCCAACACTGTGATCATGGTGTGGATTGCGTTATCAAGGGATAATTAATGTTAGTTATTATTATTTCCGATACTTTCTCCTTCTGGCTCTGTGGTTCTCTGAGCCCAAGCTCTGAAATAGGCACCAGAGGCCACTCAGTTGGTGGAGAGTTTGTGGAAGGTTTAGAAAGAATGGCCCCGAGAGGGACGGCCCGGCCCTGGGGTCAGCCCCAGCCTCCCGCGGACACACTGCTGTCTGGGCTCCTGCTGATGGCTTGGCCATGCCAGGCAACCGCTGACTCTCTTCCCAGGGGTGTTATATAAGCTCCATCTTTTCCTTTATTTACAGGAAATTTGGAAAACACCAACTGGGCTTGGCCTAAGCTGCTTAATTGCCAAAAGCAACAGAAATTGTCTGGGTAGGCAAGACAGCCACACGCAAGCAGCTGCCCCCGCCCAGAGCCAGGTCTAGCAGGACAGGCAGCTGTTGGCAATCTCTAGGTCAGGCTCCTCTCGTCCCTGAGTCCAGGGTCTGGGATGCCTGGGGAGGCTGTGTACTCTCGGATGTGTGGCTTCCATCCACGCGCCTTGCAGGCCGGGGCCCTCTGCCTCGGCTGCCCTGCCTGGAGCTGAAGTTCTCTGCCATGGTGGCCTCTCCGCTCCGCCAGACCCTGCCTCCGAGAGGCTCCAAATGATCTGGGGGCTCATTCTAGGTTTCTGTCAACACTTCAGACAGGCCTTGGCCTCTTAGCAAAGCAGGAGGATTGGGAGATGCCTTAGTATGGGTGGAGAGGGAGGAGGGGGGTGGTGGGAAGGAGATGTCCCCTCCTCTCTGCTTTAACCCAAATTTGTAAATGGGTAGGTGGGGAGCAAGCTCATACCCTTTGTTTCCTCACCCAACAATGGTGCCGTGTAGGTGCCAGGCTTCCAAAACAACTGCCTTGCCCATCCTCGGAATGCTGCCCAGGCCTGGTCCCAGGGCGCTGCATTCACGGAACATCCTCCCTTTGAGCCAGGGCCAGACATGATCTCACGAGCCCTCACGTCACCTTCTGGGAAACAAATGTTTGTTGCTGATAACTGGTGTGCTTGAGAAAGACAATAGCTCTCTGTTTCCCAAGGCTAGTACGACTGGTAGGAGTTTACAGGGCTGGGGGCTGGTAGAAACTGGAGTAACACCTTCCCTCGCAAAGGGCTGATTCCCTAGAACAGCCTTCCTCAGCTAGATGCCCTGGCACTAGAATAATTGGGCCTTCCTGAGCATTTTGACACTGAGTTCTTTTTCAGGCCAATAGTTACTAGACAGACAGAAAAATTATTTTCTATTTCTGCTCCTAAACCTGTGCTCAGTGTGATGTAGGTTGGAAAGGCCACTGCATAGCACACATGCCCTTACTCCTCCATCCCACGCCCAGGACAGACATTGCGAGCTGATTGCTGCACTGAAGTTCACAATATAGCAATGCAGGGCAACAAACCAGTGGGGCAGCACTGGCAGGCTGGAGAAAAGCTATTCACCATCCCGGACGCAGTAGAAAGAATGTGTGTTTCAGGCAGGAGACAGACCCAGCCTCCTACTCTGGCTTTGCCACTTTCTAGCAGTGTGACCTTGGGCAAGTACTTGCTTTCCCTGGGCTTCAGTCCTCTCGTTTGTAAAGTGGTGACAAGCATATCTACCTGAAAAGGTTGGCATAGGATTAAACAAGATGTGTCTAATGCTCCTGGCAATTGGCACACAGGGGAGACACCTGTCCCTACATGTACCATTTCATCAGCACATACACTTCTACATGACAGGCGTTTCCCTGCCTCTGCAGGGAGTTTGTAGGGATGAAAATGCCAAGCGCCAAGCTAAAGCTATGAATCAGCTTCTCCTCCTCCTCCCTTCCTCCTTCAGAAAGATTTGTTATGCAACCAAATTTGTTATGTAGATTATTTAACCTACTTAAGAAAAGACACCAAGAACTTTTGCAGTGTTCATTGACACAGAAGTAATGTCTGCATTATTCACAAATGAGTCTCGTCTAGTCTATATCTTTAAAGCATCAGGAGAGAAGAATCCAGAATTTCAGGAAGAAAGAAAGAAAAGAAGACCCTAATATCTCTTAAATGTCTGTGTTCCAGACACTTCCATATATGTTAGTTCATTTATTCTTGTATCAATTCTCTGTCAGCTGTTTTTATTTTAATTTTTAATTGTGATAAAATACACATAACATAAAATTTATCATCTTAACCATTTTTAAGTGTATAGTTCAGTAGTGTAAAGTGTATTCACATTGTCATGCAGTCTCCAGAACTCTTCAACTTGTAAATTGGAACAATTTACATTTTAAACAACGCCCCTCCTCTCCCCAGACAATGACAGCCACTATTTTACTTTCTATGAATTTGACTATGCTAGGTCCCTCATATAAGTGGAATCATACAGTATTTGTCCTTTTGTGACTGGCTTATTTCACTCAGCTATAATGTCTTCAAAGTTCATCCACGTCATCTGTCAGAACTGTCTTCCTTTTCATGGATGAATAATATTCCATTGTATGTAAATACAACATTTTTTTTATCCACTCATCTGGTTTTTTTTTTTTTTTTTTGAGACAGAGTCTTGCTCTGTTGCCCGGGCTAGAGTGCCGTGGCGTCAGCCTAGCTCACAGCAACCTCAAACTCCTGGGCTCAAGCAATCCTCCTGCCTCAGCCTCCCAAGTAGCTGGGACTACAGGCATGAACCACCATGCCCGGCTAATTTTTTCTATATATTTTAGTTGTCCAGCTAATTTCTTCTATACATTTTTAGTTGTCCAGCTAATTTCTTTCTATTTTTAGTATAGACGGGGTCTTGCTCCTGCTCAGGCTGGTCTTGAACTCCTGAGCTTAAGCAATCCTCCCGCCTCAGCTTACCAGAGTGCTGGGATTACAGGCGTGAGCCACCGCGCCCGGCCACCATAGCATCTTTCTGAAGGAGAAGGGGAGGAGAAGGTATACACCCAGAAATGCAATTGCTGGACGATACAGTAACTCTATGCCGTATTTCATTACGAGTCATTAAAGGGAATAAACGATTTGCCCAAGATCAACACAAGAAAGTGGCAGAATCATCAAGTCAAGTCTCTGTGAAGTGAGTTTAAATTATGTATTTTCTTTCTCTCGTGAGAGCCAGTTGGATCAAACAAACTACCTCCTCAAAGGGTGTGCAGTATGAGGAACAAGTGGCATGTCCTCTTTTCACCCAGGCCGACATATGATCGATAGGTCAAGAAGTGACCTGTTGGTGGTCCTGGTGCTAGGTGGTCACCTCCCTAGCAAGGCCCACGAGGGAGGACGGGAGGACACTAGACCGGGGGTGGGGAGAGAGCTGGAAGCGCAGGCGTCCTGACAGGCACCGTGTAGTCAGGGGTCATAGGGTTAAGAGGAACAGATGCCCATTCAAACCATCTCAAGTTTAAAAAAAAATGAGGATGGAAGGATGAGGCAGCAATCTCCTAAGGAAAAGGAACAGCCAGGCCACGAAGTGACCAGAAATGAAAAGAATGTGGAAAAACCCCAAATGAATGAATGAATGAACGAATGATACTGTGGCCCTGTCTCTCAGGAGGCCACAGGGCTGTCCATTTCTGCCTCTCTCTGAGTCTACTCTTCTTCCCCCTTACAAACCGGCTGCCTCGGCGGACTGGCCTCCCCCGGGTTCCCGGGTCCACACGGACCCGCAGGCTCCACGCCCGCCGGCCGCCTGCGTCGCGACTCTGTGTCCCCGCGCGACGGCAGAGGGGTCCGGTGGACCACGCGTTCCAGGGGCGCGGGGCGCGGGGGTCGGGGGACGCGTCGCGGGGACACCTGGCCGGCCCGAGGGCGGGGGACGACCCACGCGCCTCCCGCTCGGCCCCGGGTCCCGGGCGGATCCGCCCCGGCCCCAGAGCGGCCGCCCCGCCTGGTGAGGTCGGGCCCAGGCGGCTGGCGCTGAGCAGGGACCCGCTCCCGTCCTGCAGCCCTCCCCGCTCGTGGGCGCGGGCGTGTCCCAGCCCGCACGTGCCTCCGCTCTGGGGGCTGGCCAACGGGGGCAGTCACTGAGCCCCGACAGCCCCTCCCGTCCCTGGAAGGGCAACCTTGGGGCAGACCGGGTAGGGGGACGGCCAGAAGCCGCCGGCTCAGCAGGCCCCAGACACCTGAACAGAAAGTCAATTGAGGCTGCCTCATAGCAACAGGTCCAAGGAAAATTTTTGGCCCCCGTAGCTAAGGAGTGAATTCTTTTGGCATCTATCTGACAATGTCAAAATCCCTAAGTTTTGTCCGAGCCAGAGCGGTCACCTGGGAGAACCCCACGGAAGCCCTGCTCCCAGCTACGCCACAGTCCCCCAAGGGCCGGAGCTCAGAGAGGTCTGACCTGGCCTTAGTCTCCTTCAGATCCAGGGGAAGTAGGTGCTGTAGGGTGTCCTCCCTCCTTCCCATTGGGGGTGCCTTGGGACAGCTCCGGTGTGGGTGCTGGAGTCCCACCCATGGCTTCTGCAGTTCCTCGAAGTTCGCACCCAAGGGGGGCGCTGGCAGAGTAGACAGGGCCCGGGGTGACGGATGTGTCAGGGAGCAGAGAGCTCAGGTCCCGGCACTCAAGCACCCACCCCCTGCCACCACTCTGCCCACCCCAGCCTCCTGGCTGTGCCCCTTCGTGGTTCCCCCAAGATAGCAAAGGTCTGATGACCCCCTGCCCAACCATGGTGAGGCCCCTCCACCCTCCTTCTTCAGGATACCAGACGCCACCCAGGGTACTTGACCCAAGGTGGCTCCTGCTACTGTCCTGGCACTTGGAGGTGCTCAAGGAAAGGTTTGCTCTGCTGGCTCACAGGACAGCCCCTGGGCGAGTCTCGCTGAGGCAGGACAAAAAGAAGACAACTTTCACATCCCCAGGGGGTCTGGTTACACACAGAGATAACAGCAGTTTCTGCACCAGGAGGACACAGGTGAGTGAGAAGCAAAGGAGAAACTTGGGTTCTCAGCACCACCACCGGTCCCCCCGGAAGCCCGGGCCAGCCCTGCTGGTCTTTCAGCCCCACCCTCTCTCCCTGGGAGGACCCTAAGGTCCCTGGCTCGGGCCCCCACCCGCGATGGTGCCCCACTGGCTGAGGGAACATCCAATGCCTGCAGCTGGCCCCCCTCGCCCTGGCTCCTCCCAGCGGCTGGCCTGGGATGCCCTCACCCCCTTGCTCTCCATCCTCAGGGGGAGGCCCAGCACACTTGCTGTGGCTTTGAATCCCGCTCTGCCTGGGCACCAGGATAACCATTCTCCGTGAGGTTGCCCCACCTTACCTGCCAGGTCTGGAACCTTCCCTGACACGGCCCTCTGTGGTTGGTCGTGCCGCAAGCCAGGAGACCGGGCTGGGGCGGCAAGCCCCAGGCATTTACACCTCTCCCCTCCATGCCCCAGACAGGCGCAGGTGGCGAAGAGGCTGTGGTCTCCTTCCCGCCCGACATGGGAGGGCCGCCAGGCGCCTGGGCGGGCCGTCCTGTACATTGGCCTGTGGCTCCTGGCCAGCTCGCTCGGCGCCACCAGGGTTGCCAAAGCTCTCAGGCTCTCGGTCCAAGTCCCTGCCACTGGAATGAGGGGATGGGCTTTTTTCAGCCCAAAATTCAGGCTCTGGGACACCTGCGGGGACTCCACGGGGCCACGAGACTGGGCGCGGCAGCTCTGGGTGCATGTGTAAAGGCTGGAGAGAGCTTCCAAGGTGAGCTTCCAGCCTACATTTACATATTTTCCCAAAACATAGAAAATCTGTCTCTGCACGTGAAATCATTCACCATCTCTACACATAAAAACCTTGATATGTAGAGAGCTTACACGGCATTCTTTTCCCCCCCTACTTTTTAAATAGCTTTATTGTGATATAATCCACTTACCATATTCACCCTTTTCAAGTATACAATTCAATGGCTGTTAGGATATGCACAGACACATGCAGCCATCAGCACAATCGATTTCAGTTTTTCCCATCCTAAAAACAGCCCGCACCCACTAGCCGTCACCCTTACTTCCCTGCTCCCTCCCCCAGCTGCAGGAAGTCCCTCATCGCTCTGTCCTATGGGCTTGCCGATTCTAGACATTTCACAGAAGCGGAATCACACAGATCTTTTGTGACAGGATTCTTTCACGTGGTATTTCCGGCCCCCACTGAACAAACGTCAGTGACCCCAATGAGTGTAGCCCCTTGAGAGATACACCCCGCCTGCCCCAAGCCACGTGGCTCCTCCTTTAAAAGCCTGCGATGTCCACAGTTGGAGAGACGGATTTGAGGCAGCTTCTCCTGTTCTCCCCACGAGACGTCTGTTGTATTAAAAATTCCTTTCCTCCTTGGCAATCCTCGCCTCAATAATGGATCTTTGCGCGACAAATAGCTGGACCTCGATGGAAAGCCCCTTGCGGCTGTGACAACAGCAGCAGCCCGCTTTCAAGGTCCGTCCGTGTTGCAGTGGATTAGTACCTCGTGCCCTTTTCTGCTGGATGGTGTTCTGTTGCCGGATGTGCACATTCTGTTCGTCCTTTTGTGAGTGGCTGGACTCTGGCTACTACCAGTGAGCTGCTGCTGCACCCTTAAACCTGAGGGAAACACGTGTGCAAGAGGGGGGCAGTCACCTAGAGACCTCAAGACATGTTACCCATTATTGTTTTGTCTATCATTTTTAATAGACTTTGTTTTTTAGAGAAGGGTTTTTTGTTCCTTGGGTTGTTTTTTTTGTGTGTGGAGACAGAGTCTCACTCTCTCACCCAGGCTAGAGTGCAGTGGCATCATCATAGCTTACTGCAACCTCCAGTACCTGGGCTCAAGCGATCCTCCTGCCTCGGCCTCCCAAGTAGCTGGGAATACAGGCATGTACTACTGTGCCCGGCTAATTTTTCTGTTTTTGGTAGAGACGGGGTTCTCGCTCTTGCTCAGGCTGGTCTCAAACTCCTGACCTCAAGTGATCCTCCCGCCTCGGCCTCCCAGAGTGCTAGGATTACAGGCGTGAGCCACCGTGCCTGGCCTTAGGGAAGTTTTAGGTTTCCAGAAAAATTGCACGAAAGTATATAAAGTTTGCAGCTACCCACTTCCTCCACCCCCAGCTCCCTGCCAGTTTCCCCTGTTATTAAAAATCTTGCATGAAGGTGGTACATTTGTTACCATTGATGACCAACATTGATACATTATTAGGAACTAAAATCTATAGTTTACACTAGGGTTTACTCCTGGTGTTGTACATTCCGTGGGTCTTACTCTTGCCCAGGCTGGAGTGCAGTGGCCTGATCACAGTTCACTGCAGCCTTGAACTCCTGGCCTGAAGCGATCCTCTGACCTCGGCCTGCCAGAGTGCTGGGATTACAGGCTGCAGGGCCAGGCATCGCAGTATCCTGCAGAAAAGTTTCTCTGGCCTAAAATTCCTCTGAGCGCCCCATTCATCCCTCCCTCCCCTGACCCTCTTGGCAACCACTGATCTTCCTCCTGTCTCCATAGTGTCGCCTTTTCCAGAGTGTCACAGGGTTGGAATCACACAGTGTGTAGCCTTTGCCGACTGGCTTCTTTCTCTCAGCGATGTGCATTTAAGATTCCTCCATGGCTTTTCTCGGCTGGATAGCGCATTTCTTTTTATTGCTCAATAATACTCATTTTTATTTCTGGTAAACTTTTCCTCAGATGGAAATACCCCACCATCTTCTGGGCTTTGGGAGCCCTAGCACTTGGCAGGTATTGTACAGGGGTCTCCCTGTCACTCCCCAGGGCTTTGCCAGCTGGCGCTGCCCCTCCCTCTGCCTGCAGGACTGGGAGTGCCTGACCTCAGGGTAGGGACTGAGCCCCAGGCATCTCTGGGGGTCCAGGGCCTGCACCTGGCAGGTGCCCAGTGAGACCCCGTGGGTGGGGGAGGGAGGAGGTATCCGTGCAGGCAGAGAGGGAAGGAGGTAGCTGGTGAGGAGGGGCAAGGGGAGCCTCAGGGACATCACAACTGTCTTTTGCCCTGAAGGTATGTGTGGCCTGAGAGACCAGCAGGCCAGAGACCCCACTCTCCATCCTCCCAATGGAGAACAAGGTGTTTTGCAGTCACGAGGCAGCGAGGAGGGGTGGGAGGAAGGGACATTGGCCTCCTGGCCTGCAGGGGGCCAAAGGGCAAATACAGTGAACAGTAAGCAAGCAGGGAAAGGTGAACAGAGGCCCCAGCCCCAGAGTGTACCTGGCAGGACCCCAGGCAACTGGTGACATGAAGGCAGAACCCGAGGACCTGGCCCTCCCCACAGCAGCTGAGCCCTCCAGGGGGGAGGACTTCTTGGTATTCCTGGAGCCTCCTGGCTCATGTCACAGTGGGGATCGTCCCTGCAGGAGGCTGCTCTGGGTGTGTGTGTTGCACGTGTGTGCTGTATTGTCACAGCAAAGCTGACCTAGAACAAACTGAATGGCACGAAAAGGGTGGAGAGAACCAGGTTTATTTACGCCGGTGGGCTCAGAGGGGGCTTGCCATGAAATTCTGAGCCCCAAACAGAGAGTGTAGCGGTCTTTTATACATTCCGTTTTAGGGAGGGTGTAGGGCACAGTTACAATGTGGTTATCTTTAGTGGGGCAGGGTCTCGAGCCACCCCAGTTCCTGGTATAGAGTTCTATGGAATTTCTTCCTGCCTTATCTTACCATGGCAGAAGCTGCTGCAAGCAGTTTGCAGAAGCAAGAGCGGCGGCAGTGTAGCAGTACATAGGGGTTGTCCCTGGGGAGGGGTTTTGCTTAGTGGGATTTTTCTTCCTCTATCAGCATGTGTGTGCGCGCGTGCGGCGAGGGGCTGTGCGTGTGCGGGGCGACCTTGGTGGACGCAGCGCACACCTTTGTTTGTCCCGCCTCCTTTCCTTGGGTCCGAGTAGCTCTCGGGGCTGCAACCTGGAATCCCACTGGCCACTCCCTCACTGCAGGGCCGTTCTGCTGTGAGCAGCTCTGAGCAAACCTACCCCAAAGGCCGAGGAAGCTGAGAGGCCGAAGGAAGAGGCTGACAATCCAGTTTCTCAGGAGGAAACATTCAATGGAGAATTACAAACAGAAGCCGTGTCCCAGGCAGCTGCGAGATGAGATGGGACGGTGGGTTCCCACGCCACTCCGCTCCGCCCCCACACCCAGTGCGACACACAGAAGGAACAGGTGGGACAACAGCAGTGGACCCTCAGGGAGAGGCATGGCTGCTGTGTGACTCTGCGTAAGGGCCAGCTTTATGGTCAAGTTTGCTTTGCCCTAGGGCAGGATTTACGGTAACAGTAGATAAAGCAGAGATCTTAGGGGCGTTCCTGGAACAGGGATTAAGCAGAGTGGAAGGGGCGGATTAGCATCCAAGATGGAGTTGCTTTAGCTTCCACGAGGGGTAGGTGTGAGAACCAGGCCAGGCGTGTGGGGTGACAGGCCAGCCATCCCACAGTGTGGGGTGACAGGCCAGCCATCCCACAGCCGCGTCCTGCCCGCCCCTCCTCCTGGCCCCGCTCCTGGGCTGAACCCACACCCCAACCCCAATCCAGGCCTGGGCCAGGCGACGTGGCAGTTAGGAGCCTCTCACAGCTCCCCCACTTCCCTGCTGGTCCTCAGGTGTCCACAGGCAGATGGGGAGGGCGAGAGAGGAACAGGGTGAGACACCAAGTCACAGCCTCGCTGGGCAAAATGGATGGTGAGAGGCGTGAGCTGCTGTCCCAAGCAGGGTCACTCCTGGCTCTCAGGGATGCTCCGGAAAGGGGCGTGGGCAGGGGAAGGGCTAGGGGACTCTTCCCAGGTGTCCTAGCTCCCCTCCCCATCTCTAGGCCCCCCAGCAGGGAGTGGCCAGGGACTGACCACACTGCCATGGTGTTTGCCAGGCCCCTGACCCCTGGGAGGCCGCCCTCTCAGGGAGGGCAGGGCTAGGGGGAGCTGCTCAGGCTCTGCCACCACCTGCTCGGTGACCTTGGGCAGGGTGCCTGCCCCTGTGAGAAATGGGAGTCATTACGGGCACTGTCACGCCTGGGGCGCAAGATGCCCAGGGACTCAGCCACCTCAGCTTCAGCGTACCTCCCACGGCCCGGCCTTCTCCTGCCTGGGCCCTACTGCCAACCCCAGGAGAGTAGCCCGGAGCCCCGGAGCCCAGGCCTCTGTCCTGTCCTCCCCTGGGGCCGGGGCCAGTGGGCTGGGCAGCAGGGCTGCAGTGCTCAGGGAAGTAGGATTGTCCCACAGGCGGCGGTAGCCACCCCTCATGCATTAGCCAGGCTGTGTGTGCTGTGGGCGGGCGTCGGGCGGCTCACTGCCTCAGGTGGCTGAGAGGGGGCTCAGGCTGCAGGGTGGCCAGTGCCCAGGCTGGGAATGGACAGCCTCCAGGCTGCTGCCCTGCCCTCCGCAGCCTGGTCCCTAAAGGCTCTGGGGCCCAGGTGTGGACTCTCTGCCCTTTCTAGACCCCTGGTGAGGACGCAGGGTTGGGGCAGCCAGGTGGGGGAAGGCTGAGGGCAGCTGCCATTTGGGCACAAGCCCACATGCTCATGCCTTTCCCCAGGACAGCTGGGCTATGCCAGGGGCCACCACCCAGAGCCTGGTGACAGCAGGACGGCTCCTCCAAGCTGACCCTGGACAGTGCCTGGAGTGGCCGTGGGGCCAGACAGTGCTCTGCTGCAGGCGGCCCCCACCCAGAAGGGGCGCGTGTGTCTCATATGGAAATTCCCGGAAAACCTGGGTTGAGAGACGGCGCTATGACAAACGGGACCTGGCGGTGCATGAGCCCCGTGTCTCCTCAGCAGCAGCCATTACTAAGATTTTGACGTATTTACTCCCCGTCCTTTCTGTTCTTGTTTTGCACGTGGCCGACCATTCGTTACCATGAAACAACAGCAGCAGCAGAGTCGGACACTGTGTCAAGCTCACGTGCCACGCAGGGCTGGGCACCGCCCGCACATCACGGCCCTCCTAGCTAGGGACTCGGAAGCCCAGGGTGACTGTGGCTGCCAATGGCAGACGGGGAGCGGGCTCGGGCCTCCCAGCTTCCAGCTGGGTGTGCGTGATCTTGTGGGGCGCTGGGCCACCCCCACACACCTGGAGAGACCCGTCAGTGCAGGGCTGGGCTGTGAGGGATGCGGGTGCCTGTGGTGCCACGTCTGACCCCACTGGCACCCTCTAGTCCCTGTTCAGGTGTGACCTTCATGATCCACATCGTGAGCACTGTGTTCTGTGGGCACCTGGGCAAGGCGGAGCTGGTGGTGGTGACCCTCGTGGTGGCTCTGAGCACCATCCTGGCCCTGCACACCCTGGGGCTTCTCCGCCGGACTCCTGGTGGGCCTGTCTGGGGTGGCCATTCAGGGCCAGGAAGACACAGCTGTTTTCACAGTCCCTGTGGCTGGACAGCTGCTTTCACAGCTGGGACCTGAGGACAGGAGATGGAGCGGCCTGGCCCACGGACACAGTGTGAGAGGGCAGAGCTGGGTGGAAGGCCGTCCCGCCACCAGTTCCCGGCCAGGTGGCGTTTCCCAGTCTGGCCTCAGCCCAGACATGGGCTCTTCTCTTCGGGCCTCGCCTGAGGAGCTCTTGTCTTCTCTTGTGTGTGGCTCCAGCTTGTCAGTGTCTGCGGTTTGTCCTCGGCAAGTGACACCTCGATGCCCCGGGTAGGTGGGCCTCCCAGAGCTGGGCAGGGTCAGAGCCAGTCCTGCAGGCGCTGCACAATGGTGCGAGGGAGGGGATTGCAAGGCCCCAGCGCTCCCCTGGATCTGGGAGCCTGTCAGATGGGCCCTGGGGTGCAGCCACCCCTGCCCCGGCTCCAAGGACCAGGTGCTGCAGGGACACAGGCCCTCCCCTCTGGAAGAGCCTGGGCCAGGGGGGAGAAAGGGATGGAAACAGTTGCCCCTTGCCCCAGAGGTCACCAAATAGAGAAAAACAATTAGGACCCCAGCCCTGGCTCACTCACCTCCTCACTCCCAAGTTCAGCATCCTCTGTGCAGGTGTGTGCTGGATGCTGAGGGGACACAGATGGGACCTGCAGGGACCCACAGTCCAGTGGGGCTGTCTGGGTGCCTCTCACTCCGGGTTTCTGGCTTCATAGTGGACATGAGGACCTGGGCTCGGTCCTGGCTGTCACTTCCCAGCAGGGCACCTGGCATGAAGCCCCATGTGCCTTCGCGCTGGTTAGGCGCTTTTGAAGAGCAGTCGCCATGACGAAGGTGCATGGGGATGGCGGCCTGGCCCAGCGTGCCCCCCAGTCACCGACGTCTCCCCGGGCACTGGCGCGGGCCTGTTGCGCAGGGCGTCATCACGTGGGGTCACCTGCAGCGGGGGCTCCTGCTGCTCTGCGGCTCTTCAGGCGGGACCTGCTGTGTCCAGGGCGGTGCAGAGCCCGGCAGGGCAGATGGACGTCCGGCCTTCGCTGCGGAGGAAAGGCCAGAAATACTAAACAATTCGGGATTCGCATCGTGTTTGCATTCGCGTGCCGGCACATAGTTGGAGCTTCATAGGTGCTTTTTAAGAAATGAAGTCTGTGCGCTACCCCATACTCCAAAAAGGAGAAAGATGACTGGGCCGATTTCTGATGAATTACAGAGTTTATTATTCAATTTAGAAATGCCTTCTCACGGGGATGCTTTGTTCATTTTATATTATGTACACTTCATTTCTTGATAAGCATTTCTCGATAAGTTACAACTTTTTTTTTTTACCTTACAAACCACATATTACTCTGAATTTAAGCTCCCTAGTCAGGAAACTCGGGTGGTTGGGTCCTTGGGCTCCGCCTCCTGCCACCTGCCGAGCATGTGGTAGCAGCACCCGCTGATGCTGGCTGAGATCCGCAGGCCCGGTAAAGTCTCTCCTCCAACCTGGGGCCCAGGGCATCCCCACTGATTTTTTGACTTAAAAATCTTTGAATGTGGCTGGGTGCGGTGGCTCACGCCTGTAATCCTAACACTCTGGGAGGCCGAGGCAGGTGGATCGTTTGAGCTCAGGAGTTCGAGACCAGCCTGAGCAAGAGCGAGACCCCGTTTCTACCAAAAAATAGAAAGAAATTAGCTGGACAACTAAAAATATATAGAAAAAATTAGCCGGCATGGTGGCGCATGCCTGTAGTCCTAGCTACTTGGGAGGCTGAGGCAGGAGGATCACTTGAACCCAGGAGTTTGAGGTTGCTGTGAGCTAGGCTGACGCCATGGCACTCTAGCCCGGGCACCAGAGTGAGACTGTCTCAAAAAAAAAAATTTTTTTTGAACGTATATGCAAATCTCATTCCTTGTGATATCTGTCTTTGATGAGCTTAAAAAGACTTAACCCATTTCGAGATTATATAAACATTTGCCTATATTTTCTTTGAACCTTTTTAGAGTCTCTATTTTTATATTTAAGACCGTAATCCATCTAACAAAATTTTTCTAACACCATTTATTGAATATTCCCCTCCTTTCTCCATTAATTTGTTAAATACTAAATTAATAAACAGTGTATCTATTTGGGTCCGTTTCTGGGATTCTAGACTGACCCAGTGACCTGTGTGTCTCATCTGGAACCCAGCGCTTCACTATTTGACTTGCGGCTTAGTAATACCTGTTGCAACCTGGCAGTGCTGGGTGGCAGAGGGCCTTGCCAGGCTGAACTCGTCTTCTGACAGTGTAGCCTCCATGGCAGCAGGGGATGGAGTTCTTGGCGAGGGAGCTGGGCAAGGGAGTGGGCCAGGGTGAAGGCAGGGTGCCCCTACAGCAGGTGCAGGCCTGTCAGGGTGTACCCAGGCACACCCACCTCTCTGCAAGGCTAGAGCCATGACACCGCTGGGGCCTGGCCAACTATGGATCTCTTCCGTATCATTGAACCACCGGAAAGGGCTGATCCTTTCTCCTCTGAGTCTTCCCTGTAAATCACATGTTGGCTCTTCAGAGCCAGGTGATGGGTTTCTCAGCCAGGACCACTGGGGTGGGGTCAGCTGGAAACCTCCTATGAAGATAGCACTGTGGTGTCTCCTTTATCAAATAAGTCAAGGCCCCTCCATAAAATGCTGTTGCAAGATGTAACTGCCAGTGATAGTAATAATACTATTGACTAGTAACGCATGATGCTTGGCTAACACTTGGCATGCTCAAATGTACCATATGTTGTTTTGTAAGCACTTTGCAATATTGCCTTTACAATGTATTAATATATGTAAAATATTAAATATATATTAAGTATACAAACACACAATTATCCCCATTGCAGATGAGGAAACTGAAGCTCAGAGAGGTTAAGTAACTTGCCCATGATCACTCAGCTCAGAGGAGGCAGAGCCAGGATTTGAACCCAGGCAGTCTAGTTCTAGCTCCGTACTCTTAATCACTATTCTACACTGAAAAGAAGTGGAGAGAAGGATGGGGCGAGGAAGGTGCGGGCCCTGGACCAGGCTTCAGTTGATGCCCACCCTGCTCCCCTTCACAGAGGAAAGAAAGGGGAGGGACAGTGCCCCCAATACATGCACTACTACACTTTCTCCCTACACACCCCCCGCTGCCCTCTCCAGCCAGGGAGGGCCTGCCACCCCCTGTGGGGTCCTGAACCTGCTCAGCATAGGCCGCTCACAGCCAGCATGGCTCCATTCCTGCCATCCCCTTGTCCAAGGCCACTCCCTCCAGATCCATTTTTTTTTTTTTTGAGACAAGGTCTTGCTCTGTCGCCCAGGCTAGAGTGCCGTGGTGTCAGCCTAGCTCACAGCAACCTCGAACTCCTGGGCTCAAGCAATCCTCCTGCCTCGGCCTTCCGGAGTGCTAGGATTATAGGCGTGAGCCACCATGTCCAGCCCCTCCAAATTCTTATCTCCAAAGCTAGAGCCAGGCCCTGGGGTGGCCATGCCCCATGGATTTGGCTCCGGTGGGCCTATGGTGTGCACAGGCCCCTGGGTTACCTTCCTAAGCCGATGGAGGGCCGGCTTGGCAGCCAGGGGCCTGCTAGGCTGCTTGCCCTGTGAGCAGGTGTGTCGCAGCGTGCTCTTCCAGAGCCAGCGTGCCTGCTGTCTCCTCTGTAGCAGAGTAGGAGCCTGAAAGGGCCTCCCTCCAAGGCAGGGCTACAGTCCAGGTGGCTGCGTGGGCTTCAGCCCCACCCAAGGGGTCCCAGACATACTTTGATGAAGTAATTGCCCCAAACTAGGTTACCTATATCTGGGAAGGAATATCTGTTAATGTTCATTCGGTGTTTTTCTGGTTGTTGTTGTTGATTTGTTTTGGCTTGCTTTTTATACAGGCAGTTTTTCTTATGGTCTGCTGGCAAAATATTTATGAAATCAGGTACAGGTTGTTGGCTAGAGGGGCAGCCCCTTCCCCAGCACACTGCGCCATTGCAGTGGGAGGGGCGCCTGGAGTCTTCTGGCTTCTTTCCACCATCTGTGAACCAGCCACACTGGGTCGTGACCTCTGGCATAGGGGCCAGCAAGAGGCTGGGTGTCCCAGCCTCTTCCACCTCCCTGCCCCCGAAATAGGATGGCTAGAAGAGCAGGCAGAGTCCCCATTCTAATCCCCATGTGCTGCCTGGGCTTGACCACTGTCCCCTGGTCCCACCCACACCTTAGCAAGGCCAGCTTTCATTTATTTCAGAAGATCATCTGGCCCCAGGTCCTCAGCGGTGTGGTGGGCAGCTGTGTCAATGGCGTGGCCAACTACGCCCTGGTTTCTGTGCTGAACCTGGGGGTCAGGTGAGTCTGGGGCTGGTGGGCTGGAGGGGCCTGGTCGGGGGCGCTGCCCACTTAGCACCCCACCCCTGACTGGGGCAGGTCAGTCTTCATTCTTGCCCTGCCCGTGCCATCCACAAGTGAGGGGGTCATAGGGAACTGGAGGGACCTGCTAGTCCCCTGGGTCCTGAGAACACCCACAGCACCTCAGTTTGGGGCCCAATCGGGTGGGAGGAGAGCCACTCCTCACCCCTGCCCCAGCCCACCAGGGGAGGCTGAGAAGTCGGCACTGGCAGGTGGCTCCCAGGACACTGTAGTAACAGCTGCCTAGGTGGAGCCATAGCCGCCAGGGGCCCCTGTGGGCCCGGCATCAGTCCAATCCAGGACTGGGTGCCGGCAGGGCCATGCCTGCCCCACACTGGCTCTCAGCAGGGAGCCCCCTCCTCCAGGGGGTGGAGAAGGCCCTGGGCAGCTCAAGGGCAGAGCTGGTGTGGGTCCTCGCCCTGACCTCCCTTCTTTCTCAGGGCTTAGCTCACGCCACCACCATCTCCCCATTCATGCAGACTGTCTTCCTCTTTCTCTGCATTGTGCTGAAGAAGCTGCACCTGGGGACGTGGGCAGCGCTCAGTGAAGAGTCGAAGCAGCCTGAAAATCAGAAGGCTGGGGCTGGACACCTAGAGACACCTCGTCTACTCCAACCCCTGCCCCCTATTTGCAGATGAGAAAGCCCAGCCCCAAGAACAACAGAGACTGTCCAGAGTCACACAGAAAATCGGCAGCAGGGCTGAGACCTGGACTTGGGTTGCCTGCCCCTGATCCCACTGCCTTCCCCCGCCCTCGTCACGCCCTCATCATGCCCCACGCGCCAAGTTCATCTGGAAAGACCACACAGGGGCAGCCTGCAGGGTGTTCCATGAGAACTGGGCAGGATCTGCCTGGCCGGCTGAAGGCCAAGCAGGAACAGCTTTTTGTTGTTGTTGCCAGTCTGCCCTTCAATATCACTTGCCCCTTTGCCCCCAGAACAGAGCAGCAACCTCTCAGCCCAGGGTCTGGGATGTCTCCTTGGCTGGGCAGACAGTGGTGTCTGGCTACATGTGTGCCTCTCCCCTGAGCCTGCTCAGCGTGGTGGATCTCTCTGCCCAGGCTGTCATCTACGAGGTGGCCACAGCGACCCACACGGTGAGGCTACTCGGGGTGCCTTCCCCACCCCCCCACCTGATGGTCTGGAGGTGATTCTTATTATTATACAAACGGTTTCCACTGAAATTTTCTTCTTACAGGGAGCTTTTCTGGTATACTTCCGACCACATTCGCCTCCTTCAAATCTGTTTACTCACTTGATTTTGATTTCAGTGGCCAGGCCTGCCTGTGATGTCTCTGACGGGGCGGGTGGCGGTGGGTTGGTTGGCTCACTGGGGGTATCCCCACCTTCTCCCGGCCCCGGACGTCACTGCCTCGTCGGCAACCGCGGATGCGCTCCCTCCTCACGCTGCCTGCCTTCCCCTCCTGCCTTCCACTGTCCTCCCTTTTGGCCCAGACTGAAGAACGGCTCCACCCCGTCCTGGCCTCTCCCTGGCTCAGGAGCCCACCCCATCCCAGGGCCTGGACAGCCGCCTGACAGTTCCTTATCTGTGACCCTAGATCCCCATAGGGCTCAGCATCGTGGTCTGTTGTCGGAGTGGGGATGGCTCTGGGAGCTGCGGATACTGTGCAGGCCAAGCGATCGGCGTCTCAGGCGTGCTCTGCACAGGTGAGTGGGAGTCCTCTCCTGGTGGGCCTTGGAACATCAGCATGAGTGAGTCAAGGGCCTGGGCCAGAGGGAGGCCTGGTACGTAGGAGGCAGAGCTGCCAGGTTTCCAAACCTGCTGTACCTGCCATCTGACCCTACTCATCACTGGTAAAAATATACCACAGTTGGTTTTTCAGGATGCCCAACAGGGTGCTCAGGACCAGGGAAATGCCAACTGGAAAAGACAAAAGGAACAGCACTGACAGACCCTGATCCATGGGGGACCCCAGCTTGGATCAGTAAAGGGGTGACCCCTAATCAGTGCATCTCACCCCAGCTGCTGAGCTGACAGCTGCCCCTCCCTGAGCAGCAGACTTCTCCCCTTCCCTGCTGCTGGAATTCTGGGACTCTCCAGGAGACAGTCTGGCTTCTACCACTTACCTTAGATAAAAGTGCGACTCTTTGGAGGCTGTCTTGCCCAGCACTCTCCCTCCAGCTGCCCAGGGTCCTTCTGCAAGCCTGGCTCTCCCTGCATCCCCATGAGCTCCGGAGCTGCCCTTCCCACCCTCAGAATGAACCACTTTTTTTTTTTTTTTTGAGACAGAGTCTCACTGTGCTGCCTGGGCTAGAGTGCCGTGGCGCCATCCTAGCTCACAGCAACCTCAAACTCCTGGGCTCAAGCGATCCTCCTGCCTCAGCCTCCCAAGTAGCTGGGACTACAGGCATGCGCCACCATGCCCAGCTAATTTTTTCTATATATTTTTAGTTGTCCAATTAATTTCTTTCTATTTTTTTAGTAGAGACGGGGTCTCGCTCTTGCTCAGGCTGGTTTCGAACTCCTGAGCTCACACAATCCGCCCGCCTCCGCCTCCCAGAGAGCTAGGATTACAGGCGTGAGCCACTGCGCCCGGCCCTGAACCACTCTTGTGTTCTCTAACAACACGGCTCTGCTTTCTGAGACTGGCAGGTTCAGATCAGCTTCTCTGTGGAGAGCAGTGGTTCTCAAGCTTTAGCCTGTGTGGGCGTCCCTGGGAGGGCTGGTCAAACACAGACTGCTAGGCCTCATGCAGCAGGATTGGGTTCAGTGGGTAGGAGACAGGGTTTTGAGAATCTACATTTCTAACAAGTCACCAGGTGATGCTGATGCTGCTGGTCCGGGGCGCCCACTCTGAGGACCACTGGAGGAAAATCATTCTGTGTTGCCCTCCCAACAACACTGCGGGAGAGTGTCTAATCCAAACTCTAATGCAGGCAGCTTCAAGCCCTGTGATTCAAGGCTTCTGGATGTAGAGGGCTGGGGTATATTTTTACCAGTGATGAGTAGGTAATCAGTTTTCTACACTGACTTCTGGAAAATGTCAGAGTGGTTCCCGGCTGGTCCTCAGAGGCTTGTCACACACCTCTAAATCAGGGCATCTCAACCTCAGCACTACTGGCTCAGCACTGGGTCCAAAGGAAGCAGGAACAGCCCAGAGCTGGCTCTTGCTGGGAGGAAGCCAACATCTGTGCTTGTCCACGCTAGGCCTTCACAACCTGCTTATCCACAGAGGGGCAGCACAGAACTGTGGGGGCTCTTCTGAAGTTTCAGATGTGGCCCACAGAGGCATAGGAAACTCAGGGCTAGGAGTGCCAGCTCCATTTGTGTGGGGAAACTACCTCTATTCCAGAGATACAGGGGCTGGTGGAATAGAAGGGGTATACATGGGTCTGGAAGGACACAGTCAGTCTTAGTGTTCCCAGTGAGTGTCCTTCCCTTTCTTCTGCAGAGATGCCATTGCCCTGGTTAACAAGGCCTTGCTGATTTTTAGCATCTTTCATCTATTTGAGGCCATCTGTGTGGGCACCACTGTCCAGGACACAGTTCATGTTCATTTGCCCTCCCTGAGACCTTGTGGGGCTGTGAGGACTAACTTGTTAATACGTGTGAGGGGCTGAGAGTAAGTGCCCAAAGTATCTGCCAATAGTAGTTGTATTATTATTCCAATGGCTCACCTCTTTGCAACTCCAACAAGCCAAAAAATCAATGCAGATTAGCAAAGAAGTGAAAAACTGCACCAGTGTAAACTCATGAATCTTTCTCTTCCTGATTTCTAACAGGCCATGGGGACATGGGCACTGACCCCTGCCCCAGATTGGTCAGGAGTTCAATAGCAACCACATCCTGTTGCCAGAGCAGAGGGGCATTTCTACAGGGGAATGGATTAACCCAGAATGCAGAAGGACCTGAGTTTTCTGCTCCTTTGATTACTAAAGAACAGGTCCCACATAATGCAAATTTGAATTTGATTTTTAAAAAGAATGAGAAAACCACCACCAAAAACTCCAGACACTAAAGTCTCATTTAATAAGCAGAATTTGAACTCATATGACTCCTGCTTCCCATCATGAGTTATGCGAATTCTTTAGGAACACACCCCTTGCCTAAAATCCCACAACTCTGCAGAGGGATGTGCTTTTAATTAGCAACACAGAACACCACACTCCAGGCCTTTCCTTGCCTGGGGAAAAACACCTGTATGATAAGTATCAACTCATAAAAAGCCTATTGAAAGAAATTATATTTATTGAGGATTTTTCCAAAGGACTTTGTGCACTCCACCCAGTTCACTAAATATTCTAGGATTTGCTTTTGAATCAAGCTGGACATTCACAAAGCAACATGCTGGGGCCACATGTTCTTAGTTCCAGCAGAACTACTTTTGCTGGGCTGTGTTCTGGCATCATATTCAGAGCCTTCATCAAGGAACATTAAACAGAACTATTTTAGGGAACCCATTATTTCTTCTCTCATAGGATATTATTAAGTATACTATTTATGAATCAAAACTTCCATAAACATTCATGTGCAGGTTTTTGTGTGGACATATTTTTAACTCATTTGAGAAAATATCTGGGAGCATGGCTGCTTGATAGTGTAAGACTAGGTCTCTGCTACACGTATACATGGCCTCCGGTCAACTTGGGATACGCAGAGAATTTATCAGCACCCTCCACCCCCTTGGCTGTTTCACCTCATGAAACTCTCTGTTAAATCCTTGTTTAGTCCACTGGGTTCATGGCTTCTCCCAAACAAGGGGCCCACAACCTCAGGCTGGTGGGACCACTGGCCTTTCCTGTGAGCCTGCCACTGAAATTGCCACTTTAATTCATAATGCTCTAAATCAGGGCATCTCAACCTCAGCACTACTGGCATGTTAGACCAGATAATTCTTTGCTGTAGGGGGGCTGCCCTGTGCATGGCAGGATGTTTAGCAGCATCCTTGGTCTTCATCTTCATTCACGAGATGCCAGTAGCACCCCCCAAGTTGTAACAATGGAAACCATCTCCAGAAATTACCGAATGTCCCCTGGGGGCAAAATCACCCCCAGTTGAGCAATACTGGTCCAGAGCACATCAATTATGATTTGAGAGAAGTCTTTTTTTAGCCAAAAAAGATTACAGTGCCATGATATATAATAACCAGAAACGCGCGCACCACATTTCAAGGTGCAAGAGGCACACATCTCCTATCCCAGTGCATTACCTCTTTGCTCAAACGCGTACAAGCAAACCACAAAATACTCCCCATCCCCCTCACATGAACAAAATAAAAATAACCAACTATCTGTTGGTCAACAGTGTGGACAGAGCATGAGCTGTGCCTGTAGTTCATTAGATTTGGGATCAAGCTAGGAGAATGAAACTAATCAAATAAAGCAAACAGTATTTTTTCCAGAGCAATCGTCGTCCCTGAGATGAGACATAATCAGACAGCAGTGGGTGAGGGCTGCCTGTCTCACATGGGTAAGCTGGCACCTTTGCTTGCCATGTGTGGTGGGCAAAACAATGGCCCCCAAAGATATCCACACCGTAATCCTCAGAACCTGTGAGTGACACACGGCAAATGGGACTTCGCAGATGTGATCAAGGTGAGGATCTTGTGACAGGGAGATTATCCAGATGGGCGCAATGCAATCATGAGGGTCCTCAGAAGAGGGAGGCAGGAAGGTCCGAGTCAGAGGAGATGTGAGGATGGAAGCAGAGGCTGGAGTGATGCAGGGCCATGAGCCAAGGAATGCAGGAATTCCAGAAGCTGGGAAAGGCAAGAAACAGATTCTCCCCTAGAGCCTGCAGATGGCACCAGCCCTTGATTTTGGTGCAGTGAGACCCATTTTAAACTTCTAACCTCCAAAATTGTAAACTAATAAATTTTTTCTTTACAGAAGTAATCAAGTTAAATAAAATAATAAATTTATGTTATTTTAAGCCACTAAGTTTGCGGTAATTTGCTATGGCAGCCACAGGAAACCAACAGACCACGTCTCCACCATGTGAAGCCTAGACCAACTGGGGTTTGATCACCAGCTCTACTTTTACTTTCCAGTGAGGCAGTGATGGTGTGGAGGCGAAGCCGGGTGCTCCAGAGTTGTAGTCAAAACACAGTTACTTCTGTGTAACATGGGCAAAGGGATCTGACCTCTCCGTGACAGCCTCCTCAGGGAATAGAGATAATGCTGTGAGAATTCAAGGAAGCAACACTTAGGAAAGTGCCTACTGCACATGACACCTGCTCTCGGTCTCATCATTGCTATCCTCTTTCCCCTTTCTGCCTCCCCTCCCAGTGTGTCTATGGTGGAGTCCTGAGAGGAACCGGGCAGCTGGCCTTTGGTGCCATTGTGAATGCCATCATATATTACATCATCGGCCTCCCACTGGGTGTCGTCCTGACCTTTGTGGTCAGAATGAGAATCATGGGTATGTAGTATGAGGAAAAGTTGAGAGAGGCCTAGGATGGTCATCGGACACTCTTCCCATTGTCACTTGTCTCCTACAGGCCCCTGGCTGGAAATGCTGGCCTGTGCCTATATTGCCCTGTTGGACTGGAAGCTAGCTGGGGAGGAGACCAGTAGATCAGCAGCCCCTGGCCATGAGATACACTCTGCACCTGGCCCAACGAGGCAGCCAGAAATACCCTGAGCACGTCAGGACTGGGCGGCAGTGATCTATGGAATGTCGGGTGGGGGGGTCATAGAGGGGGTACCTGAGCCTTAGCAGTTGCTCCTGCCATTGTAATTGGCCAGTATAAGCAGTGCACTCCACAGTTACAAAGAGAAACACAAAACCAAAATCCTTCCTTAGATAATCCCACCTGTGGAAAACGAAACAAAAGCAAAGAGCTCAAATTAGTCTGAACCCAGATGAGCCCCCAAGAGTGTGCCTTGACTTTGGAAGAGGTAATAAAATCACCCTGCCCACCATCCTTTTTTTAAACAGGGAAGGGAAGCCTCTGCTCCCTCAGATATAGTAAAGGCACAACTCCAAGCAGAGCACATAAGGGGTGTTCTCTCATAGACCCTGAATCCCATAAGGGTATGGGTCTGCCTTTGTGCACAGATAAAGTCATCCTGACACTTAAGAAACTGCATATAGATTTAAAACAATAATTAAAAGAAAAAAAAACCAAAAAACAAAAAACCAGGCCAGTGATGGTAAAGTGCTGGGCTGGCAGGCTGACCTAGGTAAGCTCTTTTCTTTAGGCTCAGAAACACATGGCGGGGCTGCAGCTGCAGTAGCAGCAGAAAGTAGAGAGCAGAAAGCCCAGACCTGGGCCTGAGAAAGTGGTCATATATTCCAGTAACGTTGTCACAGCTGCTTCTGCTTTGGTGCACACGTAAATGTCAGTGGCACATTTCTCCTGGCCACCCTCTTGTGTCTCATGCAATTGGAAACCGTGCAAGCCCAAGCTGTTTTTCATCTTATCATCATGAAAATGATGTCCTAAGCGCTATGAAGACAACATCTATTGTTTAACAGGCATGCAAATACCAGGCCCTGCACCAAGTACTCTTCATCCTTGGCCTTGAGAGGTAACCAGACATCTTCCCATCCTCAGATGAGGAAGCAAGACTGAAAGAACTTAGGTACTTTCCCCTCCATCCCACAACTCATAAAGGCAAGAGACAAGATCGGAGCTCCGACCCATCAGACTCTAAAGCTTGTGTACTCCCTCACTGAACTCCACCCTGGGATGGAAGGCTATCGCCTGGCCTCTACCTGTAAGTCCAGGGAGGTCAGCCTGGCTTGACCCATGGGCTCTGGGGGGCAATTCCACTATCTAACTCTCTCCACTCTATCAGGCAGACAAGCACCTCTATGGTTTATGCCCAACTTTCATGTAATGAAATAATGGTACCCTCTTGCCCTAGTGCTAATCCTGAGTGCCAGGTGTGTGCGTAAATATCCCCAAATTCTCAGAGATTATGTCTCCGTGACCTCATCTCATCCTAGGTTATCCCTTAATCAGTGCAGTAGTGAGCAAACTGACAAAAACTCTGGGAACTTAAATTGTCACCAGAGAATACAGTAAGACATGATCAACTAAGTGCTTAATAAACACTTTTGATGTCATGCATAAAAGTTATATTCAATGTGTCATATGTCTTCACCAGGACAGGCTCAGATAGGAATACTCCTCACCTGATCCTAGTAGTAGGCTTCATCTGTACATCAGGTTCTCAGTTTAAGATGCTTTCCCACATATTTCCTTCTCTAATCTTGCCTGTAAAGTAGATAAGGCAGGTATTTTACTGGCATAACCTTCTGTGCAGTATAACACATGCAGCCAGGCGAAGCTTCCTGATTCCAAGGCCAAAGCTCTTCTCCCGACCCCCTGGACTACTGAGTTTGCTCCTGTTTGCTTCTGCAGTGGCTGTGGGCAGCTCCCCTGGCATTAACTTGATGATGTATTGAAAGCCTAGATGCCACATGGACCTCTCCAGGACTCCAGAGGTGGCCTATGCCCTTTTAGCTCCTGCTGAAAGCAGACTGTCAGCCAAACAGCTGGTCATCTGCTGCGGGGCTGCTCTAGGTACACTGATGGTGGGGCTCTCATGAGGGTCCTGACCACCAGACACTAGCAAAGCAGCTGAAAAATAGAAAGACGATCAAAAGTGGCCACTCCCAGCACACACACACCCTCGGTCTGCCCTACAAAAGCACCAATAGGATCCAGTATGGGTGGACGCTTTGAACCACTGCTCAATAAAAGACCTTCAGCTGGTACCTCATGGTGACATTCAGAGGGATCTGAACAGAGAAGATCGATGGTTCTGGTCAGATTGGATTTTTTTCCTCTGGCTTGGATTGTTCTAGAAGACATCAGCCAACTGGAAGAGTGAGAATCCTGAGATTGTCACTATTACTAATAATGTAAAAGGCTTCAAATGGGAGATTTCAAATAAACAAAATCATAAAACCACTGTTACGTTAAAAATTACATATTTCCTGAGCACCGTCTCCTGCCCAAGCTTGTTCATAAAGCCTCTGTGAAGCTCTGAGACACCAGTGGGCTGTGTCGAGGCAACCAACACCCGTGCAACCCCTGCAGATACAGGTGCTGTGACAGCCCAGGCGGCTGTCTACATGCCCTTCTTCCCCGTTTCTCCAGTTCGTTCCATCATTTTCCTTATCACAGACTTTGAGAAACACTTGTTACCACACTTTTTCCTATAGTAGTGATATGATATAAACAAGGGCACCAAACCCAGACTTTTGCCACATAGCCTCAGGACAGAATTCAACACTGATCCAAATTCTTAGATGCTTTTCTTTGAGGCCTGGCATTGGTGAACACCTTTGGGCTCAATGATCAATCAGGCCACACACAGGCATCAAAACTGGAGGACAGTGTAGAGCTGCCACTAGCTACACAGCTTTAGCATTTCTAGCTGGAAGCGCAGTAACAAAACACATTTATCAATCAAAGCCAACAGGAAGAAAAGGCTGCATAGAGTGCACACCCCTGTTCTGAAAAGTCAACATGCTATGAATTGAGTTCCATAGTCTTCAGTGTCTACAGTGACATTCCAGGCCTTCCTCACAGGAAGACAGAAGCTCATATCCTTGTCTGTGACAAAAATACCTTAGTGAGCTTCTATCACCCAAACAAAACAACTAGGTACAGAGCACAGCAAAGTCATCAGTGAAGCAATTCTAGATTCTATGGCACTGTTTGTCCAAGAGTGTTAGCTGGTTAATAGGTATTAAGGACAAGGAAGTTTGGGAAACAACACACACTAGTACTTCAACGGTTCTACAAGACTTGAGTCCTTTAATATGGTGATATGCTTTTGCAGACCACAGGATTGGTGGTAGGGCCATTTTTTGTGTCAAATCTTGTGGGATGAGTGTTCTACGAATGTGCTTAGAGAAACACTTTTTTTTTTGCCTTTGTAACATTTTTTTTCATTTTCTATTTTTATAGATTTAGGTGGTACAAGTGCAGTTTTGTTATATGGGTATAGTGCATAGTTGTGAAGTCTGGGCTTATAGTGTAACCATCACCCAAATACTGTACATTGTACCCATAAAGTAACTGTTCATCCCTCAACCCCCTTCCACCTTCTCATCCTTCTAAGTCTCCAATGTCTATTATTCCAATCTATGTCCATCTATTTGTTGGCTGTAGGTATGTATGCATTCTTCATTCTGTTCCACTGACCTGTGTCAATTTTTATACAGTACCACGCTACTTTGGTTACTATAGTCTTGTATAATTTGAAGTCAGGTAATGTGATACCTCCAGCTTTGTTCTTTTGGGATCTTTTTTGGTTCCATATGAATTTTAGGATTGTTTTTTCTAATTCTGTGAAAAATGACATTTTGATAGGAATTGCATTGAATCTGTACAGTGCTTTGGGCAGTATTGTAATTTTAATGATATTGATTCTTCTAATCCATGAATATAGAATGTTTTTTCATTTTTTTGTGTCATCTATAATCTTTTTCATCAGTGTTTTGTAGTTATCCTTGTAGATTTTTTCACCTCCTTGCTTAAATGTATTTCTAGGTGTATTTTTTTTGTATTAATAACTACTGAAAATGAGGCAGCCAGTTAGCTCAGTTGGTTAGAGTGTGGTGCTAATAACTACTGAAAATGGAATTGTCTTCTGGATTTTGTGTCTGGCTTAATAGTGTACAGAAATGCTACTAATTTGTGTATGTTGATTTTGTATCCTGAAACTTTCCTGAATTCATTGATCAAATCCAGGAGTCTTTTGGCAGAGTCTTTATGGTTTTCGAGGTATACAATCATATCGTCAGCAAAGATAGATAATTTGACTTCCTCTTTTCCAGTCTGGATGTGTTTTCTTTCTTTCCCTTGCCTGTTCTGGCTAGGACTTCCAGCAGTATGTTGAATAGGAATGGTGAAAGTAGGCATCCTTGTCTTATTTCAGTTCTTAGGGGGGTACGATGTTGGCTATTGGTATGTCATATATGGTTTTTATTATAATATTTTGAGGTATGTTCCTTTTATGCCTAGTTTTTTGAGGGTTTTATCATGAAGAGATGCTGAAATTTATCAAATACTTTTTCTGCATCTATTGAGATGGTCATATGGTTTTTGTTTTTAATTCTGTTTATATAGTGGATCCCATTTATTGACTTGCATATATTGAACCATCCTTGCATCCTGGAATAAAACCCACTTGATTGTAGTGTATATTATATTTCTGATGTGCTGGTGGATTCAATTTGCTAGTATTTTGCTGGGGATTTTTGCATCTATGCTTATCAGGGATATTTGCCTGTAGTTTTCTTTTTTTGTTGTGTCCTTGCCTGGCTTTATCAGGGTGATACTGGCTTCACAGAATGACTTAGGTAGGATTCCTTCCTTCTTGATTTTTTTAGAACTGTTTCAGCAGGATTGGTACTAGTTCTTCCTTGTATGTCTGGTAGAATTCTGCTGTCTGTCTGGTCTTTGGCTTTTTTTGTAAGATTTTTTTGTTACTGATTCAACCTCATTACTTGTTATGGCTCTGTTCAGGATTCCTATTTCTTCCTGGTTCAATCTGGGGAGTTTGTATGTTTCCAGGAACTTAACCATTACTTCTAGGTTTCCTAGTTTGTGAGCATAGAGTTGTTTACAATAGTCCCAGATGACCTTTTACATTTCTGTGGTATCAGTTATAATGTCTTCTTTTACATTTCTGGTTGTTTATTTGAATCATCTCTCTTCTTGGCTAGTCTAGCTAGCCGTCTATTAATTTTATCTTTTCAAAGAACCCTTTTTGTTTTGTTGATCTTTTGTAATTTTTTTAGTCTCAATTTCATTTAGTTCTGCTCTGATCTTTGTTATTTTTTTTTTGTACAACTAGCTTTGGGTTTTGTTTTTTTAGTGCCTTGAGGTGCTATGTTAGATTTTTAATTTGCAATCTTTCTGTTTTCTCAATATAGGCATTTAACACTATAAACTTCCCTGTCAACAGTGCTTTTGCTATATCCCAGAAGTTTTGGTATGTTGTGTCTTGCTTTTCATTTCACACAATTTTTTTATTTCCATCTTAACTTCATCATTAACCTAAAGATTCTTCAGGAGCAGGATGTTTAAGTTCCATGTATTTGTATAGTTTCAAGAATTCCTCTTGGAATTGATTTTTAGTTTTATTCCATTGTGGTCTGAGAAGATACTTGAAATGATTTTGATTTTTTAAAATTTATTGAGACTTGTTTTGTGGCCTAAGAGAAACAGGTATCACCTAACCCCGGTGAGATTGGCCTCTATCAAAAAAACACAAAACAACAAATGTTGGCGAGGATGTGGAGAGACAGGAACACTTTTACA
>NW_012149230.1:3173300-3237146 GCF_000956105.1 Propithecus coquereli | reverse complement strand
TACAAACTGTACCCACTGCTTTCTTTCCCAAAGTTGTGCTATACTGTAAATTGGGCAAAGTCTAGCTGCTTTCTCTGAGAGAATACATGCATTTGTATCTGTATCTGCATTAGGAATAAAGGTTTCATACTTATAAAAAAAAAAAAAATAGATCAGCAACTGGGAGCCAGGCGCATGGCTCATGCCTGTAATCCTAGCATTCTGGGAGGCCGAGGCAGGAGAATCACTTGAGGTCGGGAGTTCGAGACCAGCCTGAGCAAGAGCGAAACCCCGTCTCTACTAAAAATAGAAAAATTAGCTGGGTGTGGTGGCACATGCCTGTAGCCCCAGCTACTCAGGAGGCTGAGAAAGGTGGATAACTTAAGCCCAGGAGTTTGAGGTTGCTGTGAGCTAGACTGATGCCACGGCATTCAACTCAGGGCAACAGATTGGGACTCTGTCTCAAAAAACAAAACAAAAAATAGATCAGCAACTGGGGGTAGGAGAATGCTATTGGAAAAAATCCCATTTACTATAGCTAATAATACACACACAACAGAACATAATGTGAGAAAATCATCTTGGCTAAGAATTTAAAATAAGAAAGTATGACAAATTAAGTTGACAAATAACACCTTTGATAGATAAAGGCAAAAATGGGTCAGGTGCGGTGGCTCATGCTCAGCATTTTGGGGGGCCAAGGTGGGAGGACTGCTTGAGGCCAGGAGTTTGAGATCCCATTTCCACAAAAAATTAAAAAGAAAAAAATTAGCCAGACATGGTGGTGCACACCTGTAGTCCCAGCTACTCAGGAAGCTGAGGCAGAAGGATCGCTTGAGTCCAGGAGTTCGGGGTTACAGTGAGCTGTGATGGTGCCACTGCACTCCAGCCTGGGCAACAGAGTGACACTTTGTCTTTAACAGAAGGAAAAAGAAAGCAAAAAATGGATTCACAGTTGGATAAAATTTATGATCAAAGGACTATCTCCAATAGGGCATGTTTGAAAAACACTAAGAATGTTATTAAAATTCATTCCAGTTTTATGAAATATAATGTCTTTATTTCAAAGTAAAATGTATTAGTAGACAAGCCATTAATTTACTTTAGAAACATAATGTACAATATACTAAATGAAAATTCCATATTGAAATTTTGTCTAAGATATTTTATGATTATTCTGATACGGCCATAGTTTAAGCAACTTTTTCTGAACTAGGTTAGTCATTAATTCTTGACACCTCATACAGTAATAAAGACATACTTCTCTTACCTTAGTATGACAGCCTTAAAATGAAACAATTTATTCAACAAATTATACATTCTATAAAGTGAATTATATTCTCTCATTAAATGGGCTGAATCTCTTTTCAAATCCAAGAGGAAGGAGGTGGAGTCCTGCAGCTGGGAGCTCTGAGGCACAGCCACGGTGCAACACTGCCCTGTCTGGCAGGTAATGCTGCGTTCCACAAAGGCCTCTTTAGCACTTTCGCACTTGGCTGAAGTACCTTAGGTCTTGGCCATAATAAGGCAGTAATGAGAATAATTTCTCACTTGCTCTAGAGATCCTCTTACTATCCTTCATCTCCTTCAGTATGGTCAATTGCAATGGCTTACAGAGTTATTCTCCAAACGATCCACCATCTATCTGCCCAGTGAGTCTCTCAAGCCCCGTAGTCCTAACATCCAAGGCCTCTTTTTTGGAGAGAAGAATGGTTCCCCCCACTTTAAGTTATGTAAGTTAAATTTACTCAGAAAGGGATCTCTCTGAAGTTAAAAAAAGTGAAATTTACTTGCATTGTGCTAGAGAAATAAGAAACTTAAAGATTTGTTCTTGGAGATCCACTAACTTGCAACTTTCGGGTCCTAAAAGAGGATACGTATTTTGATTACAGTATTTTTTTAAATGCTAGTTAGGTTTTATAACATGAGGAATTCTGTTAACTTCAACACCAGAAGAGTGAAATTGGCAATGATCTTCCAGGAAGCCCTAGGATTTATAAGATATTTTGAGTGATATTAGTCACTCCATATTGAGCCAGGTGCAGTGGCTCTTGCTCAGCATTTTGGGAGGCCTATGCAGGAGGATTACTTCAGGCCAGGACTCTGAGACCCCATTTCCACAAAAAATTTAAAAGAAAAAAAAAATTAGCCAGACATGGTGGTGTACCCCTGTAGTCCCTGCTACTTGGGAGGCTGAGGCAGGAAGATCGCCTGAGCCTAGGATTTCAGGGTTACAGTGAGCTGTGATGGTGCCACTGCACTCGAGCTTGGGCAACAGAGTGAGACTCTGCAACAGAAGACAAAATAGGCAAAAAATGGATTCATAGTTGGATAAAATTTGAGGGGGCTGCTCCTCCTCCATATTCATATGGAGGAGGAACAACCCCTCCCCCATATTCATATGGAGGAGGAACAACCCCTCCCTCCCGATACAGTTTAGTTTTAGTGCCTTAAACCTAACAGGGAGCTGGGAAAATCTAACCTCACCTCTCTAGACTACAGAGGATTGCTAGTAGCCCTAGGAAGTGTTGAGTTGTTGAAAGCTTTGCACAATGATGGTGGGAGCAGGGGTAGGGGAGGGGGTGGAAAGTCCCATGAACTGGACGGAAGGAGTCACTGAGCAGGTCTCAGATACCCTTACATCCCCAAGGAGTTTGGACTTAGCTTAACACATTCTCCTTCCCTAGCCCAAAGCTCTAAGATTTGAGTAAGCACAGTCTAGGATAGGTTCTCTGAAAATCCTCACTATTGGGGAATGCTGGGATTTGGATAAGATGGCAAGTTTTATTACTGGTGAGTGGCAATGACTTTTAGGTTTGATCACAGTACATTGCACATTTTCTTACTATTTTTGGTAGGATTTAAAAATTATTGGTTCATTAACCATTTAAAAGAGGAATAATTCAGTAGAGGCAACTAGGAGGTTGAACAGGATCATTCTTCAGTAGTATCCAGCCTGGAGAGAGGAAAAAGGGATCCAGTTTACTCTGCTGGTTTAAAAACCCACCCACAGCCTTGCAACACGAGCTCATTACTGGGACTCTAACAAATACCGCCTACCTTAAGAGACTCTAAATGCCTTGTACAAAAAAGGCCTATGTAACTCTAAGAAGTGTTGAGTGTGGTTTGGGCTGAAGATAAAGGATTATGCCCTTCCTCAAAAAACAACGAGACAGGTGGTGATAGAGGCTGTATTCTGTCCAATATCAATGAGATAATATCCCAGTGGAGACAAGACTTGAAAATATTCATTTATTATGCTAGCATTGTAAGTAGGAAGCTAAAGTCTCTACATGAAATTTGAAAACTGATAAACAATTTTGTTTCCAAAATTCGAAATTAGTACTGAATTTAATGCATCCTATTAAAGCTGAGGAGGGGCTGCTGCAACTGCAAGGTTCAAATGTCACATTTAATTTTCAAAGGCCTAATGACATTTATCAACTTTAATCTTTTCAAATCCATACCCGCTTCCCCATGATGCTTTCTGTAGCTTCTAAGCTTTATTAAAACTTTACTTTGTGTATAGTACTTATGGTCCAAAACCATTCTAATTCTAGTAGGGTAATTAATGAAACCAAGTCCAAGTTTATAACAAAATAAGTAAACTATTCAGTGCAAAAAAGCCATTTCAGAAAAATGTTTGTAATTATAATAAAGATTCCTCAAGTATACAATACAAATTTAAAGTCATTTATTTAAAATAAAGAGATTTGATAAAGAAAAGAGGATTAAAAGCTCAGAGAGAAGAGCCAAGAAGCAGCAAAGAAGCAAAAAACCCAAATCTCTACCTAGTCCAGAATGAATCCAAAAAAATATTAACAATAGTAATCAGAATTGAGAGGGAGAGTTGAAAGTGGCCTGGGAAATAATGGATGCCTCCTCCCCTAGTCTGTACACGAACAAGCTGAGGCCCAAGTAAGGGCTCATTTAAAAAGGCCTCACCCCAAAGTCATAATTAAGTCAACACTGGAACCAGGAATCAAAGACATTTTCTTGTTCCCAGCTAAAGGTTTTTATAATATATATTTCTGCTTCTCTAGACACTAACAGAGAAAGATCTGCCTGCCAAACTCTTTTGGGAACTCAAGCCTGCTTGTATAGTGCACTGCACCTGGGGGAGCCTTCTTGGGGACACGGCAAGCCTGGGGAGTGCAGACTCAGCCTCGTCCTCTATATTTTCCATGAGTCTGAGAAATTCCATCCTAACCAGGAAGATGCCTATCAGGCTGGGGACCAACATCTTGGGAAAAGAGCAAGAAAGGAAGATAATAACCAGAGACCCAAACAAGCCTCTGACTGTATCTCCAGCCTCAGGAAGATGAAGAAGAGCGAGCAGAAAGCCCCTAAATTGTACACTATGCCTTGATTCACTACATTTGCTACCATGAATTCCAAAGTCAAGTTTTTTTTTTTAAAAAAAGACAAAACAAAACAACTCAGAGATTTTTAGAAGATTATTCTCAAATATGAGGCAAAGAGTTCAGTGTCTAAATGGTGACTCTAAGTCTGAATTAGTCAGCTGTCATTTCATCCAGAAGAGCTGAGTGGATGGGGAAGAGGAATGAGACTCACATGTGGCTGCTCTTTTTCTAGAAATAATGTTTGCTTCACCTAGACCTAGTTAAGCCATTAATGCTACACATTTCTCTTATATTCCTAGAGACTCACCCTCACTCTTGTCTCGAACTCCTGACCTCTAGCCATCTTCCTGCCTCGGCCTCCCACAGAGCTAGGATTGATTACAGGCAGTAGCCACAGTGCCTGGCCTTACCCTCACTCTTTAAAAATTGTGGATAAGCTCAGTTTTTAACACTCTGATACTCTGGGCCAAGGTCCAAAATGTCTAGAGACAAGTAAAACATTCTTTTTTCAATAACCCCTTAGCCTCCAACTGTAGGTAAAAAAAAACAAAAGAAAACATACCCTAACTTGGCCCACCTTACATAAAGAAAGAAAACAAGGAGTTCCTACCTCACTCTTAACAGACAGATCCGGGTTTTGAAATCTGCTTTTCATCACTGCTTACTGGACCAACGCAGTCTGTGAACTACCAGAAAAATCAACAGGGTCTTTCTCCTCAGCACAGCTTGGTATTTCTGAGAAAACCCAAATGATTTCAAATGCAACTGGTATCTCCAATTCCACCAAAGCTGTGATACTGTAAGACAAGCCAACCCTCTTTCAAATTTTAAATAAAATGTAGACATAAACACAGGGATTTCCATGAAATGCCTCTCTTCCAAGTCCATTCTCCACTGATGTTGTCAATATTTTCAATGAGTCTCCTCCATTGGCTGGCTGACAGCTCCACAAACAATCGCCTTTCCTCATTTCATCTTAACTTTCATTATTGTAGAATTCCTCCTTCACCCCAAAGATACACAAACTGCCTTGAGAAGGCAGTTATCATGAGGGCCTCTTTGAAAGCCCATCTTTATAATAACTAATCACCAGAGATAGACTTGATTTGATAGTCAACCCTGGAGGAAAAACAATCAAGCCTAATAAAATATCCCTCACCAAAGTTGTTCCACCACCACTACTGCCCACCACAGAGTTCCCTCCTGCATCTCCATAGCATGCTGATTTCATGCTTGTTCAAGAACAAAACTGAAAAGGAAAGACCAATACCAAAAGGATCAGAGGGTTAGACAGCTTCGAATTCTGCAAGCAAGTTCTACAGTGTTTTAAACTCTTAGACCAGATGTCAGAAAACTTTTTCTGTAATAATTTAGAAGCTTTGGGGGCCATTCAGCTTCTGTTCCACCTACTCAACTCTGTTGCCATAGCATGGAAGCAGCTGTGGATGATAACTAAACAAGTGGGTGTGGCTGCATTCCAATAGCTTTACTGACAAAAACAGGTAGGAGCTGGCATGCAGGCTGCAGTTTGCCAACCCTAAAAGTTAGACTCTAGAAGTTAACATACAGTAGTCTCCTTAGAATATGCATCTGGCAGCCACGGGGGCAGGACCAGAAACACTGGCACTTCATGAGGCATGAGGACTTACCTTGACAAGCACAGCTGCTACAACACCCAGGAAAGCGAGCAACAGGAGACCAAGTTTCCCTTTGTTGAACTGTTTCAACATGAAGAATTTTCCCCAATCTACCTTTGCCTGGCTGTTGGGAGGATATCTGAGTTTGTTAGCACCTTCTCTCTTTAAACTTTTTAATAAACAGGGACGTTGATGAGAAAAAGTATCGAAACTATGTTTTCCGTGATAAGCTCCCATCCCACTGGAACCTGAAATAAAGGGAACAGACAAAACAGGCTTCACTGTAGGTGACACAAGCTACCTCCCTTTCTAAACAATGACAGAGAAAACCCACATTCACTCCCTGTTGCCTGGTGTGCCCCCACTGAATCTCTCTGCCAACAGAACTGTCTCTTTTCAGGAAACCCTTCCCAATGTCCCTGGGAAAGTCATCTCCCTGTCAAACAGGACAGTTGCCAAGAGCAGGCCAAGGATTTGCAGTTCTTTTACAGCTGTGGCTCTCATTTATGCTAGGGACTGTGCTAAGAGTTTAAATGCATTCTCTTGAGATAATTCCTACCACAACCCTATTGCATAAAATATTATCAGCCCCATTTCCAAAGAGGAAAGGAAGCTTACGGCATCAGTTAACCTGCCAAAGGTCACATGTCCTGTAAGTGGCAAAGCCAGAATGTGAACCCAGATCAGATTCTAAATGCTATGTGTGTTCTTTTCCCACCATTCCACGTGGCTTGGCTCTGTTTATCCATAGCCCCACTCAGTTGTTTCCTCTAAGCCCCTAGAAAGTAACAAAGACCAGGCTGAGAGGGTTACACAGATGGGTGATAATAAGCAAGTGTAAATCTCTGCCCTCTAAAAAGCCATGCTCTGTGACAGTCTTCATTTATCTGATTTATTATGTGTACAACAGACCAACAGGTGCAAAGGGGCGAAGTGTGTGACAGGCAGAGAGAATGGCACGTGTATGGCACAGTGGGGTGAGGCATGGGCAGCCAGAGGGCAGTTTCCCAGGGCCAGGCTGCAGGAAGGATCACTCAGGAAGAAGGCATGATGTGAGATGAGGCCCAAGGACAAGACCTTGAGAAACCCTGACATTGATGGAGGCTAGAGGATGAGGGGTCAGCCAAAACATGACCAAGAGAGTAAGGAACTGGGAAAAATGTATGAAAATCTGAAGAAAAATTGGTGGAAAATACTTAAAAATAAAATTAAAATGAAAGGTAAAGAATTTATATGAAGGGAACTACAAGATTTTATTGAAGGATATAAAACAGTTGTATAAATGAAGAGATATAACATGCTCCCATGAAGAGTCCACATTTTAAAAACATAAATTCTTCTTTTTTTCTTTTTTGAAGGGGAGGGGGCAAAGTGTTGGGGGGCAGGCAAAGACATACATTCTTGTTGGGTACGGTGGTGTACTCCTGCAGCTCCAGCTGCTCAGGAGGCTGTGGTGGGAGGATCGCTTGAGCCTAGGAGTTTGAGGTTACAGTGAGCTATGACCATGTCACTGCACACAAGCCTGGGTGACAGAGTGAGACCTTGTCTCTTTAAAAGAAAAAAAAAAACAGATAATGAAACCAATGAGAAAACCCTAAGAATGACCCAAATATGTGTTTTTATTGAGTATAGATGGTATAAGGATGATTATTCCAAAAAATGGGACCAGCAAAATTGGTTTACTCTTTGGGAAAAAAAAATAACAGATTCTTATATCATGCAGCTTTCTAAAATAAACTCCATGATTAAATATTTCAAAAAATCAGAAAATTTAAAGAAATGCATATGATATTTATATAATGTTGAAGAAGGGAAGACTTTTCTAAGCCTACCCCCCAAATTAGAAACCATAAGACAAAGTCTCACAGGTTTGACTATATAAAAGTTTCAAATCATAGCTAAAATTAAAAGAAAAATTACAATCTGAAAAGAGGTATTTGTTATGGATAGAACTAACGATTAATTTTGTTACTTAGAAAAAAGGCCATTTACATGCCAAGGGAGAGGTGAACACAACAAAAATATCAAGCAAGGGACATAAATAGAAAATTCATCAGAGAACTAATTTAAAAAGTTCAAACTCACTAGTAATCACAGGAGTACAAATTAAAATGGGACCCTTTGTCTAGCAATTTAATAGTGGCATAATCTAGTACTAGGGATATAAGGAAGTGGATACTCACATGCTGTTCATGGGAATATGGGGTGGTATGACTCTGCAAGGGTATTTGGCAGTATGTATCAAAACCCTTAAAAATATGCATTTCCAAGGAAAAACTGAACTATATGCCAAAACATTAATAATGTTTATGCCTGGAAGCTTACTACATTTTCCCTTACAATTCTCTGTAGTTTGTTTAATTGTTTGGACTTTTTGCCATTCGGTCTATGATACTTTGAGAATTAGAAGAAAAAAGCATTTTCATTTTGAAAAAAATATGTATAAGCCCCTTTAACATTGTTATATTTCTAGACATTTTTCCTAAAGAAATAATCAGAGACTGCACAAAGACATATTATGTAAGAACTATAATATCAAAAAATTTGAAATCACAAAAATCTAATACAGGGAATTGGTTACATAAATGTGCCACATTCATATGATGGAACCCTACGCAATTGCTAAAATCATGACCTGCAAGCATAATGACATGGGAAACTATCACACTATCCTGTCACATATAGGTTAGAAAACAATATACAATAGGATACCATTTTGAATAGAATATTCGAGCGTCTGCATATATGTGTGTGCATATAAGTGCAATACATACACCAGGCTGGTTGGTTTGTTTTTCAGAGACAGGCTCTCACTCTGTCACCGAGGCTGGAGTACAGTGGTGTCATCATAGCTCACTGCAACCTCAAACTCTTGGGCTCAAGCGATCCTCCCACCTCAGCCTCCTGAGTAGCTAGAACAGCCTCCTGAGTAGCTACAGGCACATGACACCACACCTGGCTACTTTTAAAAAAAATTTCTGTAGAGATGGGGTCTTGCTATATTGTCTAGGTCTCAAACTCCTAGCCTCAAGTAATCCTCCCTGCTTGGCCTCCCAAAGCACTAGGATTACAGGTGTGAGCCACCATATCTGGCCTACAGCAGCTGCTTTTGCATAGTGGAGTTAAGGGCAATTTAAATGTTTATTCTTTGCGCTCTTCTATCTTTTCCAAGTTTTCTTAAAAAGCCCATATTGCTTTTGCATTTGGGGAAAAAAAGGTTTGTTGTTTTAAGGAAGGTATGGTCAGTGATCCTTATGCTACCTTATCAAAGTAGGACAAGGGACTGAACCCTGGTCACTTAGATTTTGCACATAGGGGGCACTGTTGACATCATATGGAACAATTACAGAGTTGACGGCTGCAGTAGCACAGTGAAGCCAGGATTCTGTGGGGAGAGCTGAGGAACTAGAGATAACAGAGTCTAATCTAATCTTTTAAACATTTGGGCTATAAAACTACAGTTACTCCAGCCAAAATTTCAGGAGTCATACTCTCATTCACCATTCCCCCCACATTCACTCCATCAGGAAATCCTGCTGCTTGGCCCCCAAAATATCCCCTCCCTTTCCACACTATCTTCTCTGCTACCACCCTCTCCAAGCCACCACCATCTCTAATCTGGATCTGGCAATACCCACCAATATGGCCTCTCCCTGCCTGTCCCTCATGTATGTCAGGCACTGTGTTGGATGTGGCAATATGTTTACATCCTAGATAGGGACCTGTGGCTGCAGGCCAGGGTTCCTTGGTCATGGGACAAAGCTTCCTAAACCAGGAAAAGATGGTCCCGCCAAACTGGACTGTTACATCCCATGGAGCAATTTATTTATGCTATTACAAAGGAAGAGGATAAAGCAGGGGCTTTACGACCATTGCTTTTATCATTTGCTTTTTTTTGTTATGAGAATTCTTACACATTGGTTATTCTGTAATACCTCTATTAGACAGTGGAGAAGCCTACTAACAAGGTCCCAAAGGAGAAATAAAAAGTTGAGTCGATCATCTCAGGTGTGGGAGAGGGAGGCAGGTCACATTCCAAAGGGAACCACAATGACCAGGCTGTGTCCACAGAGCTTTGCTGAGAATAAAATTCTTTGTGACCATCCTCTCTAGAACAAGGGGAGTCTTGTTCTACTCAAACCACAAAACAATTCAAGGAGAGGCTCCTCCTCCCAACAGAGGGTTGAGGAACCAACGTAGGTTAAGAACTGGTTACCACCTAACATTACCTTGAATAGAAAACAAACGGACATTAGAAAAATTCTTCTGACTGCTATCTGTTCCCTGGCATTCTGAACCTTTCATTGCTATCTCATTTAAAAAAGAGAGAGAACGAGATCTCACTGATTAATTTGAGACCTGATTCTTGGCTCCCAAATCTCCTATTAACAAGTAAATCAATGAAGTAAAGTACAAGAATGGGCTGCCCTTGGAGAAAGAGGATCTAGGATCCAGTTGGTACAGTTTTATGGCTTGTCCCTATGTATACATTTTAAAATTATTATTTAAATAGATTATATAAACATGTAGATTAAAAGAAAACCTCAAAAGGTACAAATGGATCTGTCTCATTTTTAATTAAAAAGATACTGAATCAGCACCAAAGAATTGAAAATTTCTTCATTTAAAAAATAAAAAACAAAGTAATTACAGCTGTGGTAAGTGCTACTGAGGACAGAAAGGACAGAGATTCAACTCACACTGGAGGGACAGGCAAGGAAGCAGAAAAACCACTGTCAACTGGGTGGCTGGGGAAGGCCTCTCTCAGGAGAGGAAAATTAGGATAAGCAGCAGCCGGCTATCTCAACAGCCTGCACAAATCACTCGTGAAATGGTGGTGCTTTTGAAATATTTACTATGAGCAGGAGAAAGTAATACTCACCCACTCCTCCAAAGGGGAGCGAATTGAGTACGAAGTGCATGATGACGTCATTGCCTGTGACACCACCACTGGACGTCTCATCAATCATCCGTTTGATGAGCTGAGATACAGACCAAAGGCATCCAAGTCAGTGACATCACGCCTTACAGAGCACTTGAGGCTCCCCATATGGAGGGCTGTGTCCTCTATGGACGCACATTCATTCTGCCTTTGTATCAGCGGGAGTTCGAGTTTGGGGACACTATAGCAGTCAAATAATCTAAACTGCGGTTCATTTAGCAACCGTGACTGATATCTAACTTCTCAGATGCACATCTACTGCATTGTGGAAGGCAGCCCTGAACCTTCAGACCTGTTCACTCAATTGCCACCTAGAGTTGTACTCCCCAAAACAGCAGCAAAATGCTCTTTGTAAGAGATAATTTAGACTATATTCTGGTCTGTAAAAATTAGAACACTCTCTGCTGTAAATTATAGCATATTATTAAAAGGTACTATTTGGTCTTTATGAAATGCAAAAAATATTTAAGATTTTAGATTTAGCATCCTATTTTTTTTTTTTTTTTTTTTTGAGACACAGTCTCACTCTGTTGCCCGGGCTAGAGTGCTGTGGCGTCAGCCTAGCTCACAGCAACCTCAAACTCCTGGGCTTAAGCAATCCTTCTGACTCAGCCTCCCAAGTAGCTGGGACTACAGGCATGTGCCACCATGCCCGGCTAATGTTTTCTACATATTTTTAGTTGTCCAGATAATTTCTCTCTATTTTTAGTAGAGACAGGGTCTTGCTCTTGTTCAGGCTGGTCTCGAACTCCTGACCTCGAGCGATCCTTCCACCTCAGCCTCCCAGAGTGTTAGGATTATAGGCGTGAGCCACTGCGCCCAGCCAGCATCCTGTTTTTTAAGAAATAAATGCTTAGTTGGCCTAAGATCCAATAAGGTGCAAAGACATTTGACCAATAAATGTGATCTCATCTGGGTGCCAACAAACCCTTGAGAGTTCTTCATGGCAACCATCACGTCTAGATTGCAGTGACCTCAGGTGACCCACTGCAAGGAAGTGCTCCACACTGAGTTGTACCCTGGCCAGTAGACTTCAGGGTTCCTTCCTGCCCACTCCTTTATCTATGGTCACTTTAAATGTCAGACCATTGTTTTGTTAATAACCCAGTCTTTTCCAGCCAAACATTTGGTCTCACTTCAAATACCCGTAGCTATCTGTATCTCAACAGCATTGCGAGCTCCAGAATCTGCCACGACTACCCATAGGTTACCATCAGCCACTCTCCAGGAAACATTTGGCATCCTCAGATCTTGACTAGTCCCATCTTCCCCCTTCTAGTTTTCCTGTTTCTTCAAAGGGCTCCTAAACCTACTTGCCCACTCCGAGGCCACTGTCCCTTAGCAGTGGTTACCCACCTAGCAATGCAAATGAGTGAGCCCATGCAGAAAGTGGCAAAGCTGCTCAACCAGGTGATGTGGTTCCACTACTCTAACAATAAGGTAACATAATGTGAGAAACTGAAATCCATGATATCACAACCATTTACACAGCAGTGCCAGAGGTCTTTGTCCCACACAGCCCCACTGGAGTGGCTGCAAATGCCACTTCGGTGACGGGGCAAGCTCTTACACAGCAATGCCCTGTGGATTAACATCAGAAAAGCATTTAATGCTGGTACATATAAATCTTCCAATTATACTGGAGGTGTTTGTGAGTCAAAAACCTTGTGACACTCACCCCTGCAGACTCAGATCTAACTCCAGGGAGTACATGCAGTGATAACCCCAGGGCCTCATTACCCAAGACAGAAATCTAGGACTACAACCTCACTTGCTGGGCTCTGATGTGATAGAAAATAAGCCATCATTGTTTTACAGCAAAGAAGGAATATAACTGATGATAGTTCCTTATGATAGTGAGTTGTTCTCTACAAATTTTACCTTACTGTTATGAGAAAATATATAGAGAGCCAGAGGCTTTTCACGTTCATTTATGAAATTTATGGCTTCATCTACACTTTTCACAGGCACTATTGGAAGAACTGGTCCAAAAATTTCTTCTTGCATCACCTTGGTTTCAGGATCAACATCAGTAAGTATTGTTGGAGCTGAAAAGAAAATAAACAAAATGAAAACGAAAACGCTAAAGTAGAGAACAAAAATGCAAAGCTCTCATCTTACATTTCTTTCATTGGGTCATGTATCCATCCTTTTCCTTCTTCCACCCAAATCAAATCTATTGAAAAGTCCTGAGTGTACAGATAAACCATGCAAATACTAAATGTCTCCCATGCATGTGAATCAGGGATTCTTGTGCAAACCAAGGGAAAGATATATGCTTGAATGTATCTTAATCACATTTAACCCCATTCATAGCCATATGCATATTTAACATCTTTCTGTGGACAGGTCTTTCTGGGAGCAAAGACTTCTCCCACTATTTCTTCTTAACTGAAGTGCTTTCATGCATATTATCTCATTGACCTTTATTACAACTCTGTTATATAGACTGAGAGAGGTGGGTGAAATGGATACTGAAGAGGCTGTGCAGTGTGTCCCAGTGTTGGTGCCAATGTAAGTCACCAACAAGCAGCACCAACTCAAAAAGACCCTGTAAACAAATTGCATTGTCAGCTGAAAGAGAAGACATCTGACAATAACAAGTTGGCTCTTCTTCTTTGCCCCTAGTTTCTGCTAGGGTATCGTGGCAACACGGCTGAGGACAGCTCTTTGCAGCACTACTCCAGGGGTAAACTGCTGCCCCAAAGCACTGCCCACGGCTTCCTTGGGTCAGAGAACTGGTTTGGGTGTCTACATTCCTCTGCATAGTCAAGTGATCAGGTAAGGCGATCCCAGCTCCAGGTCAGGGGAAAGTCCTAATTAGTCTATAAACTAATCAGGACAGGCCCTTCCTCTTGTCATTGAGTAGCCTAGAAGTGGACATGCTGAAGATGGGAGAACAGAGAGATGAAAGAATTAGAGTTTTTTCTCTTTTTCTTTTTTTCCCTCTTTTTTACAGATTATTCCCCATTTCAATTTGGGTTTCCCCAAAGACAGACAGAAGACACAGGGATTGGCTGGGCGTGGTGGCTCACACCTATAATCCTAGCACTCTGGGACGCTGAGGCAGGAGGATTGTTTTAGCTCAGGAGTTCAAGACCAGCCTGAGCAAGAGCGAGACTGTGTCTCTACTAAAAAAAAGAAAAAAGAGAAAGAAATTAGCTGGACAACTAAAAATATATAGAAAAAATTAGCTAGGCATGGTGGCACATGCCTGTAGTCCCAGCTACTCGGGAGGCTGAGTCAGAAGGATTGCTTGAGCCCAGGAGTTTGAGGTTGCCGTGAGCTAGGCTGATGCCACAGCACTCTAGCTCGGGCAACCAGAGTGAGACTGTCTCACACACACAAAAAAAGAAACAAACAAAAAAAAAGAAGACGACACAGGGATTTTTTTTTTCTTTTGCATCCTAGTGCAAAGAATCAGGTTTTTTTGATGGTATTACCAAGCCACTGAATTATCCAGCCTGGAAGACCTCAGGAATGCTCATTATAAGAGAACAAATTTCTCATTATTTAAATCTTTTTATTTTTGTTTTATTAAAGTTAGTTTTTCGGTGACTTGCAGCATCTTATCTGATAAAGGTGGTAAGTAAAGGTATGTGGGACAGCTTCTTTGCCAACCAAATGTGTCTGTAATTTTCTGTCTCCTTACGCTATTTTAGAAAAAATGTGTTTAAAATTCTAAGTAATATATATTCATGGCAAAGAAAAAAGAACACAAAGAAGGTAAACAAATAATAAGATCAAGCATGATAGATCAAAACATTATTTCTAGACTGTTACTGTTGCTGGCTAGTTGTGGAATAGTGGCAAAGCTATTTCCTTCTATGGGCTGTTTTCCCATTCATAAACATAAAGTTCTATTCTGCTTCTCAGGGTGGTTAGGAAGAAAAAAAATAGATAATATATGTGTAAATATGGAAAATTAGTACAACACTGGTGGTATTATTAAATATGTATACATATATATTTTAAAATAGCTTATAACAAAAGTAGCATACCAGAAAGCAGTATTTAATACTTTAATAATTAATTAAATGCTATATATTAACAATAGTTTATTCAGTGTCAAAAAGTAGTGTCCGTAAAAACTGCCCAACTGCCATCCTCCCATAGGAAAAGGTGAATTTCCATTACCTATATAGCGCGTGGCCTCATCAGTCTCCCCACCAAAAGCTATCTCTTGTCCTTCAAGCAAACCTAGTATCCTCTTAAAATGACGAAGATTGATGATCCTTTCATAATCGGGAGACTCTTTTATATTTTCTCCATAAAATTCCTGTTTAAAACAATGGGAGTATTTAATTGTCACAAAGACCCATATTTCAATTCCTTTAATAAGTACAAAATCCACTCATGCCCCAAAACAGATCTGATTTTATATACTCACAGAATCTAACACCCTATTCCCCAAGTAATTTAACAGTAGTATAATAGTAGTAAGCTGCCAGGAGTTAGTTACGCTCCCAGCAAAACAGGCCCCAAGGCAGGATCATCGCAAGAGATTTGGAAATAATAGGAAATAAAGAAATAATATAGATGGAGAAATGATTGAGACGGAGACAAAGAGCAGTTTAAAGTGATAGAGGGGTCAGGGGTCCTCCAGCATTCCCATGAGCTATGATGTCATGACTGAAATCCCACATCAGTATTTATTGTTACAGCAATTCTTTTGTTAAAGAATTATGTTATAGCTCATTTTTTGAGGTTTCCAGGGGAATTTACCTAATTCTGTCTACAAGAATAGACGGTTACAAAATTTTTCTAAGATAAGCATGTTAAGCTCTAAGTTAGAAACAGACCTAGCTGAGCATACAAATTAAAATGTATAAAACGAGAACACTGAGTCTGAGTACTACTCTAATCTACTTCTTCTAAACACAGAGACCTGTAGTCAGGAGTGAAGCAGGAATAGCCTTGAAGTCTAGGATAGTTCTACCTGCGTGTTATCTGCTGGGGAGGCATTTTAATCAGCTTCTCCGCCAAGGACCCAAACGGAGCTTCTGCCTTGCAAAAAAGCTCAAGGTGATGGCCGGCAGCAAAGAAGAAATGTTGTTTTGCGAACATCCTCTGACAATGCCCTCCTTGTCAGAAGCAGTTTCTATTCTGTGAACTAACATGCCCACAGATTCCTTCAAGGCAAAGCCCTGCAAAACCCCTGAAACCTTTCACGTCTCTTAGCCTATTTCCCAACAGTAAGCTTAAGCTTTTCGGCAGTTCAAGGACTAGAAAATAAAGCCCCTGCACACACACACGCACATGCAGACACACAGAGAGATCTATCATTCTCTATAGGTCCAGGGGGTTCCTATGGATCTCTCGTGGTTTACCCATGGGCCCTCCTGAGGGTGAATGTGAGAGTAGATGTGAGGAAAGAGGTCTTGCTCTGTATCACGGTTGCCCGTTTTTTCACACATTGGTTGTGGCTGCTCTTCCCCAGAAATAAGTTGGGTAGTTGCAGCAGAGACCCTATGGTCTGCAAAGCCTAAAATATTTACTATGTATCCCTTTACAGAAAAAGTTTGCAACTGTTACTCTATTTTGTTGTTTTTATCTTCTCTGAACCGGTATTCCTACCAGTCACAGATGATGGTGAAACCACTCAAAGGATCAAAATACAGCTTTGGTAAATTACCAAGGTAAAAGAACCTCAATAATCATATATCAGTATTTCTTATATAAAACAAACACAGAATTATTGAATTGCTCATCACTTCAAAGCCTTATGAGGGCTCTCAATTTATAATCTCAAATCAAAATGAACATTGTTCACACCAAGAGCGATTCTCAAGTCAAGTGAGTCTCAAGGTGGTGGAAATCACAAGGGCAGCTTGCTGAAATTCATGTTCCTGGACCCTAACTCCGGAGCCATCAACAGTAGTACTCGATGAGGATTGCATCACAGAATCACCTGGGGGCCTCAGATGACTTGAATCAGAATCTTTGGCGGGTAAGGACTGGAAACTTATTTTTAAGTGGCTCCCTAGTGATTCTAACGTGTAGCTCAGTTGAGAACCACTGTGTTAGGGTATAAATGCCTCAAAGGAATGCAGATGGGCCTTACTCCTTTGAAACTGAATTAATCACCATACTCAACTAAGCACTTCTCCAATTTCCAAGTATTTTCAATCTCACACGTGTCTTTAACCACTCTCTCTTCCAATCCCACGTTCCCTGAATCTGGCCAACTCTCCCTTTGTGTTCTCATCTGGAAACATCTTCAGTCCTATCATTAATGTCCAATTCCCACATAAAGACCCTAGCACCTCATCCCCAGTTACTCTGCCTGGAACCACTGTGAATTATCTCCCTAAAATTCCCGGTACATAATTTTCATTTTCTGATCACATACATTACTCTCTGGTATTCTTGATCCTTCCTTAGTGCTCAACTAACATCTGTTGAGTGAATGATTGTCCCAAGCATTTCTTTCACCTGGGGGTTAGTGACCCTCTCCCACTACTGAACTCAGTTATACTGGTCATCTCTTTCCTTTCTACCAAACGAAATCCTCCATCTCCTTCCAGTCTTAGCTTAGGACCCTACGCTGCAGCCTTCCTTGATTTCCTCACTGCAGATCTTTACTCTGAACACCTTGAAAGACTGATAACCACATAAAGGGTACACTATAAGTAGTTATTTAATTAATTCATTCCTCCTAACTACTGGCCATCCCAGGCCCTCTACAGACACAAGAACTGATAACCTTAATCAGAAATGGCCAATACATGCCAAGGGTCTAAGATTACACTTAAGGATTGACAATATTCCCTCAAAAGCACAGATGCACAGTTGTTTAACTTTTAAAAAGAATACACCACAACTCATCACCAACAAATCAACTAAATGGTTTAAGTGGATTTAACACCAACTTAACCTTGCTCCCAGAAGATAATCTATAAAAGAAGCATAAAGCATTTTCAATTAGCCAATAAGTTAATTCAGTCACATATGCTACTGGAATTTTCCTGGGGGAAGGAGGGAATGAAGATGCCCTGCAAATAGTTAATTTGACTCCTTATCTTATTGAAATCAACAAAATCAGATGTGTTGAACACAAACCTTCACAGTTTCCTTTATCTTCTCCACGATTTGACTCTGGAGGGATGCTTCACAGAGAATATAGTCGGGAGCAATGCAGGTTTGACCACAATTCATGTATTTTCCCCAGGTTATGCGTCTGAGAGGAAAAACCCAGAATGGCTGTATAATTCAGTCACATATTCACTTGTTACATACTTTTGTGTTGTTTGTTTTGTAACTAGATTCATATGTTTACTTGGTAATCTTCATAAAAAATAAAAACTCATTCCTAAAACAGTTGGTTGGAACTTAGAATGTATGTTCCAACTCAGATAGGATGTTCTAAGTAGCAGGAAAGTTCTCAAGCCAGCTCATGGAAAAGAATACCTGATAAGCAGTAAAGAAAGCCATTGCATGCTGCAGGAAAAGAGGAGAAACAGCCTCTCAAAACCCCTTTACCTCTCCTACTCCAGCCAAAAGGACATCCTGGAAGACAGGAGTTTAGTATAGACTCTACCTCTCCTGGCTGTGGCTTTAGGTCCTGCTGGCAAAACATTCATAAAGCAGAATGACAGCCACCCTCCTCTATGTAGAGCCCTTCCCCACTTTGGAAAACCTTTCCCAGGAATAGGCAGAAGCCTAAAACCTGAATATTCACTAACTGAGGGTCTCTTGTTCTTGCAACTGGACCTCTACTTACAAAGCCAAGCTGGAACCCTGACCTAACTCCGTACTTTCTCCTTTGTGCCCCATTTCTGAAGGGGAGAGAAAACCACACCACCTGATTCTGTTTTGGCACTTTCTAGTAGCTATACTTGATTTAGTCGAGAGAACCTGAAACTTCTTTCTTATTTTCTAATTTCCAGATGCAAGATGCTATTCAAAGATGAGTAATACTGGTTTTGTCAACAAAGAATCTCAGTTAAGAGATCAACATAATACCTTTTCAAACGGGAATTTAAAGATTTTATTAGGCATACACAATACTTGGATTATCTACTTCATGGACCATTGGCCTGCAGAACATTAAAATTTCTTCCCAGATCTAGCTGTAACCTTAAGAACAGAAAGAACTTTTTCAAAATTCCTAAGGACAACCACACGATGTCAGGACCTATGGCTCATCATTTCTAACAATGGCACCAAGAGATAGTTTGTGAAAGACTTCTATTACTCTTGAGAACACCAAACACCAAATGATGTATCTTGGAGCCAGAAGGTATGAGGTTCTAGTGCAAAGGATAACACTAACCTATTAGTAAAAGTCTCCACTGTGCTGGGAAAACCTCAAAAACTAGAGAGCCAGTCTCACCTGCAAACAATGTCCAGGTCGCAGTCTTTATCGATATAACATGGACTTTTCCCTCCCAGTTCAAGAGTCACAGGGGTCAGATGCTTGGCAGCAGCTTCCATGACAATTTTTCCAACTGCAGTGTTTCCCGTATAGAGAATGTGGTCAAATCTCTGCTTCAGAAGCTCTGTGGTTTCCTCAACACCACCATTAACAATAACATACAGGTCCTCAAAGAAAAAGAAAGAAACTCTTGCATTGCCAAATTAATCCTATTATCTAACATCAGCAATTTCTTCAACATAAACATGTAACATTCAGTAAAACCAGGAGAATGTGGAGACCAGTTCCCGTGAGGGATGGGAGAGGGAGCTGACCAAGGATGAGTGGAGAATATAGAGTCTGCTTATGTCTGGGAACCATCAATCTACTTGAAACCAACCCAGAGAGTCTAATGTTTTCCATAGGAGCTCAGTAATAAAGACACAAGACAGCAAATGGTTGGATTTGACCAGGGAAATACATGAGATAGGTATGTTTGTAGAACCTAAGGATTTTGGTCAGAGAGTGGCTGCTGTCAATGGCCACAGGACAAGTCCCAGCTGCATATCTGAATGTTCTCTCTCTACACAACACAGAGCAGGGCTTACCCATGATATGCTGCATGAATGGTGTACATAGCATAGCACACCTACAGCACCTGCTTTTGAAGTACATCTGAATTGAATATGGGCTCTGCCACTCACTAGCTTGTGTGACCTTAGGCAAGCTACAAACATGTTTCCTCATCTGTTATTGGGTAAATTCATACAGCTTCTGTGGACTAAGACCTTATATGCATTGCACTATTATTAACAGCTATTCTAAAAGAGAGAGTATCTTAGACAAATAACAGCATGAAAAGTCATGACAGAAAACAGATGGCAAGGAAAGAAGATGGAGATATTCAAAAGATTCTCAGGTATGAGTAGGAAGTAAAAGCTGGCTTGTAGATCTCCTTTCAAAGTTAATTAGTTCTCATTCACGTCATAGTTGAGCAGCTGAACAAATGTTTCAAGTTTTAACTTTTCTATGGCTTAATTGATATAGTATATTATTGATTCTCCCAACAAGCTAACTGAAGCAGAGTCAGCTACTGAAGAATCTACCCCTGGTGAGGGGCAAAGAAGGACCGTCAACCTCCATCTTCTGGTTCCAAGTCCTACTCAATCCACTCAATATTTTCCATTTCATCCTTCTGGATTGGATAATCACAGCTATTAGAACAAAATTGTTCTGCAGGCTGCCACAGTAGTGATAAGATAACAAAGACAAAATTATTCCAAGAGCCAGAGTTGGCCTCAAGGACATTATAAATTAATGTGTACAACACAGATATTTTAAAGTTGTCTTTCAATGAAAGCTAAATGAAGACTCTTCCCTGCAGCAAGTGCATGTAGAACTCAGCAGTCCTGATTTCACAGTAGCATCATAAACTTCCTCCTTAGGAGAGCTCAGGAACCTCCAGTTCAGACAGAGAGATGAACTACGCCACATTTGAGGAGATCGTTTTCTTTATTCAGCTGCTGATACTCTAAATGCCAGCACTTTAACCCAGAGTCAGGATCCACCCTCTGGCTCAAGAGGTCACTTTCTTTCTGTAGTTTTCATGCTACAAATATGCCCTTTTTAAAGGAAGTATTTTTATATAATCATACAAAATTATATTCTGTTAGGACAAAAGAGATGGTCAGCAACAAAGATTGTCAGGAACAAAAATATGCTAGCGCCTGGCAAAGTACTAGTGCCTCATTAAATAATCCACTAAATGAATACACCAAAAATCATATGTTAACTCAAATAAGGATTAATCCCAAATGCCAAATTATAGAAAAGGATCTATAAATAGCAGAATACGTAATAAAGCCATGGGCCTAAATATATTGGGTAACCACAATACCTGGGTTATTCCACAGTATATTTTGGAACTACTTTTCTTTTTTTTTTTTTTTTTGGGATGATTCTTTTTTTTATTGTTTAAAAGAAATGGAAACTCTTTATACATGTGCATATGTTTCCTTATGTTTGCAATAGCCTTCATAAAGTGGTAGAAGTATGCAAGTAAACTCAATACTGGTTAGTCAGTGGTAGGATTAACACAGCACAAAGGGAGATCACGTAGTTTGTTTTTATAATCCTCTATTTAGTTTAATCTAGTATAAAAAGACATGTAATGCTTGTAACTTTTTAAATTTGAAAAAATTAAGGAAAAAAAAAGACAAAGGATGATGCCCCTGGATCTTCCAGTGGCTGGGCAATTACCTGTCGGTTTTAAGCAGCAAGATGGGTGTTAAAATCACCCCTGCAGAGGTCCTGCACCACCTGCGCCTTGGAGAGATGGAACCTGAGCTGGTTCCCGGAGGATGGAGGGAGAAGTGGCCGTGGAAGTTAAGAACAAGGCTTCTGGGCTGGGCAGAGCTGCATTTGAATCTCAGCTGTCTGCTACCACCTACTGAGCTGTGGGACCTTGGACCAGTTACTTAAGTGCTCAATGCCTTGGTTTCCTGATCCTTAAAATGAAAGTAATTAGATAAACTCTTTCATTGGGTTATCAGGAGAATAAAGTGAGATCATGCATGCAAGATGCTTAGCACAGTGCCTGATATACAGTGTTCAATAAATGATAGCCAAAATCATTATTAACATTATTTACAGTAGGCACAACTCAATTGTTTAGGGAGTGGGAAATGGTGGCTATAAAAATCTAAAGGAGGTGACAGCAACCTCAATTGGAACTACTTTTCTAAGCCAATTGTTAGAGGCTTAAGGAAACTACAATTAGATCTCCAGCCAGCAATGACATAGACTGGCAGGAAAATCAATGTGTGTTTTCCAAAATAAACATATTAAAGATGGGTCAAGACATTCTTACCTGGTCTAAATATTGAGGGAGAAGCTTAGCCAATATCTTGGCTGTATTTTCACTTAGTTCAGAAGGCTTGATAATCACAGCATTTCCTAAACAAAGTAAAAAGTAGAACAATATCATCTAATACTTGAGTAAATTTAATAGCCACCAAGATGGTGTTCATGTGGGAAGGACGGGCTAAGTACTCTATTTCTGCAGCTCTTAATTCTACTTCTAATGAGTTTCTCACTTTCTTCTCAAATGCTAACTCCTTAGTTGTCATTATCTTCAGGTCTTTGAAAATGTGCTTCATCAGCCTTTCCCATTCCTCTAGCTTTCTATCCCTTTTCTCCCAATTCTGCCCTTTGATTTTCCTCTCTGCCCTGGAATTATTGGGCAAACACGCCATGTCAACATAGAGCTGTTGATCTGGATCTCACAAAGTTAAAAATTAATCTCTTGGCATTTGCTATACACCCAAGTTAGCATTACTCCCATAGCCTTTATTTGTATGAAGAAACTAATCAGACAGAATCAAATGGTTCATCCGAGGCCAGAGCCAGCAACTGAAACCACATTAGAATACAGACGCCTGGCTCCAAACTCCTGGACCTGTTGACTCACATGCCTTTACACCTTCACAGGTTCATTCCCCAGGTGTTTCATAAAATAGTCAAACAAATCTCCTCAGCAGCCCCTTTAAAATATATATATTTATGAATTCTTAATACCCTGCTGGTGTGAACCAAGGTAAACCACCAAAGTAAATATATTTAATTAGCCACCTTCCTTAATTTACAAACAATATGAGAGAATAAGCCCTCTAAAAAGGGGTAAAGACATAAGATGGCACCAGACCTGCAGCGATGGCTCCTACCAGTGGCTGAATGGTGAGAATGAAGGGGTAGTTCCAAGCTCCAATAATCAGTACCACTCCTAGAGGCTCTGGTTGAATATAGGCCTCATCCAACATTGTGAGCAGGTTCTTCTTAACAGGCTTAGCAGTAACCCATTCAGGAAGATTCTCCAGCATAAGGTCAATTTCCCCAAGGACAGTAATGACTTCCTGACTGTATGCATTGAATTCACTCTGTTATAAGAGAATCACAGTTAACCTTGCACAACGAGTATGATACCCTTGGCACTGAATGTCAAAAACCTCAGGCCAGGTACACCTGCAGTGACAACCACTGGCATTATCAGAGTCATGGGTTTGCCATCTTTCCTTTTGCACCCTCCATGCCCTCAAAAAGGACTTGCTAATTCCCTAATATATTCAGTGCGTATAAATTCTTCTCCACTGATCCTCACACCCTCTAAAATCAGGCTTAAATGTTACCTCTTTCAGAAGACTTTCCTGATTAATAATGGCCTGTCCTGATGACACTTCATATACCATAGCAATAATACTTTTGACCTGTATCGTAATACTTCGCCCTTAATACCCTGGTTTATAACTATACTCACATTTTGCCTGTGTATATTCTGTTTCCCAACCAAGTTTAAAACCCTCAAGGGCAGGGAACTTACTGTATTTCTTTAGTAATCCTATATATACACATACTCACACATTTGATTCTTGTAGAATGAATAAGTGATTCACAGACATTCTGAACCTTAATTACCCCATCTTGTTTATATAGCATCATAGCCCTTCTCCACCAAAAGTACTCTAAAAGAAATTTTATAGTTACTGCTGGTATCACTACTGCTGTCACTACTCCTTGAAATAACGTTTAATTGGGGGCATGTGGGGAAGGGAGTATCACAAACCCACAGCAAAGCCTTGCTATACCTGAAATCCAGACAAAAATAAGATGACAGCCATATTTTTTTTTTTTTTTTTTGAGACAGAGTCTCACTGTGTTGCCCGGGCTAGAGTGCCGTGGCATCATCCTAGCTCACAGCAACCTCAAACTCCTGGGCTCAAGCGATCCTCCTGCCTCAGCCTCCCGAGTAGCTGGGACTACAGGCATGCGCCACCATGCCCGGCTAGTTTTTTCTATATATTTTTAGTTGTCCAATTAATTTCTTTCTATTTTTAGTAGAGACGGGGTCTCGCTCTTGCTCAGGCTGGTCTCAAACTCCTGAGCTCAAACAATCCGCCCGCCTCGGCCTCCCAGAGAGCTAGGATTACAGGCGTGAGCCACCGCGCCCGGCCGATGAAAGCCATATTGTTAGAAAACAGAGAGAAATATATTTATACTCTAAACACTACTTCAAACCTTGCTACTCAAAGCATGCTTCCAAAAGAGGCACCGTGGTATCACCTGAGACCTTGTTAGAAACTTGGAATCTCAGACCCCACCACAGACCTACTGAACCATAATTTGCATTTTAACAAGATCACCAGGAGACCGTCACTGCATAAGGCTTGAGGAGCACTGACCTAATAATATACGGTCATGAAGGAAAATCTGAATATCTCAAAAAAACCTGCTTACAAAAGACCATAAACAATGATAAAAGAAATAGACACAGAAAAAAGAAAGCTTGCACTATGTCAAGCTGACGAATCCAGACCATACAAAGAATTCCTACAAATCGCAAGGAAATGGTCAAGAATATAAACGGCAATTCGCAGAGGAGGAACTACACAGGCCAAGTGACACATGCACTTCGAATGTGTCTGAAAACACAACAGGGGCTGGCGCTAAGCGAGCCTGGGGACCGGGGACCTCACAGGAAACCTGCGCTTTCCGTACTGCTTGTCTTTATCTGTGCCACTGGGGATCATACTCCCACAGTGCTTGCGTAACCAGAAATGTTTAAAAAGAAAAACAAAAAGGTCAGCTCCGGAGGACTGCTGCTCCCAACCGGAGCGGCGAGTGGCCGGCGGCCGGGTCCCTCCCGCCGGGCGCGTACCTTGCACAAGTCGGCGCCGATGGCCGCCAGGATGTCCTTCTCGCGCTCTTGCACCATCCGCCGCAGGGCCTCGAGCTGCTGCAGCCGGAACCGCAGGGGTCGCGACCGGCCCGACCGGAATGCCTGGCGAACCCGCTGGACTTCGCGTTCCATGGCCTGGTCCTGAGGAGAAAGGTGAGGTCTGAGGGTTGTCGCGGCGCGGGGGCGTGGCGGGAGGGATGTCGCAGGTGCTGGTGGGCGCCTCCCTGGCCTCCCTCGGGGTGGGCCCGCACTGCAGACCCCGAGCCGCACCTCGCTCGCCCACTGGACAGCTCGCAGCGACGCTACCTCAGCACCCAACCAGTCCGACTGCCCGACCGCCCCGCCGTGGGGCTGGGCCCGACCCAGAGCCTCGCGCCTATTGGCCCGAGCGTCCCACGTGACCGCCGCGAGCTGGGTGCCTGCCGAGCCCCCGCCCACTGCTCTCGCTCTGACCACGGCCGGCGCTTGGGGAGCAGGGTTTGCGGCCCCCTTGGCGCCGCCCCGCCGGCGTGGCGTCGCGGTGCTGGGGTGAAGGGAAGTCGGAGGTGCTACTGAGAGGAGCCCCGGGGTGGCTCCGGAAGGCGGGGAAGAGGAGTCCTCGAGAAGCGGGCTGAGGCGCGGAGGGCGAGCGGCTGAGAGTCTGGCGCGGGGCAGGGGCAGGAAGCGCCCAACAGCGCCGGAACGCGGCCCAAGCTGCGAGGCGCTCTGCAGAGGTGCTTTCCTTCCTCCTCCATTTTGTGACTGCGGATGTGGCCGAATGGACAGAGGTGGAAGGCCTGGCGCCGCCAGACGTCTCTCCGGGCTGTGGAGCGTGAGCACCGGAGCCCAGCGCCGCCCCAGCTCCCGCCGCCTCTCCCCGCCCCTCCGCGGATAGCGGCTTCGGCTTGATGCGGCGGGGGCGGGTCTCATGGGTTCCCTCGGAGGTTAGCCTCCTCAGGGCAGGAAGCCAGGACTTCGTCTCCTGTGTGCTGCGACAGTGAGCATTCCCTGTAGTATACAAACATTATCATAGCCTAGCCTTTAAAGAAATAAAAAAAATTCTCCCCTGGCTGCGTGTCACCCGCTAGCTACCATCCCATTTTTCAGCTCCCCTTTACAGCAGACCTCCTGCCACCACGAGCGCCCACACCGCTCGGGTTTTCCTCCTTACTTTCTAGTTCTCATCTGACTCTACTCACCAATGGTTGATACAGTTACTCATTCCCATCTTCTGGAAATGCTTTCCTTTCTTTTTCATTTCCCTGCAGTTTTCTGGTTTTCCTTTTAGCTCGCTGGATCTTTCTCCCGTCCTGATCTCCTAAGTGCTCAGGTGCCCTAGGGTTCAGTCCCGGGTCCTCTTCTCCGCAGTCACACCCTCATCTAATTCCATGGATGGTGGTCAGAGAAGGCTCTAATCCCAGCGTTTCCTCTGAAGTCGAGGGTGTATTTATTTATATCTAATTCATCTCGATTTGAATTGATAATAAGCATCTTAAAGTTAACTTTAAGTAGAATTTTTTATTTATTCTCCTCCACCAAATAAACACACACCATGCATAGTCCTCCAGTGTTCCCTGTCTCAATAAATGGGACAATCCTGTAACCCATTTACTCAGGCCAAAGTCCTTGGAATCATCCTTGACTCCTCTTTCACCGTATTTTCAAAATGTATGTTGAATCCAACCGCTTCCGTCCTAGTTCAAACCAAATAAATTTTCCCCTGAACTGTATATAACAATAGCAGTGGTCTCCCTGCTTCTATTCTTGACTATGTGGAGGTTATTCATCTGTTGTTTCTCAGTTATACTCTTGCCCTTTTATACTCTACTGCAGGGGCCCAGAGTGTGTGAACCACATTTCCCAGGCTCTCATGCCTGGTGGCTTCCCCTGAAGTTCTGCCAGTGGGAGGCACTACCAGGAAATCAGAAGGCAGGAGAAGGAGAGTAACTTTGTGCTTCTGGATTCAATAGTGTGGCCATTTCTATAGTGGGAGTGGAGGAGAGATTATTCCTAACTCCAGGACTTCCGTCCTTGGTGGAGGGGTCATCTCTCCAGTAGGTAGAGGATGACAATGATAGCATCTCCAAATGGCACAGGACCTGGTGCAGCCCCGTGGGTTCCAGACAAGGATATTTTTAGCAGCTTCTGCTCAGGCATGATTTTATCCTTGTTCTCATAAAGCATTTGCATTTAAGTTTATCCCCAGACATTATTATCCTTTTGCTATTACTGTAGGTGAGGCCTTCCCTTCTGCTGTATAAGATAAGTGGTTGTTTGTATTGTTCAGTTTAATAAGCAGGAGCCCGTTGGCCTAAGTCTGTCTATACTTTTGAGTTCCTGCACACAAACCACAATGTTAACCTAGTACATAAACCAAAACCTAATTTACAAATACAGTCATGTACCACATAATACCACATATATGACAGTGGTTCCGTAAGATCATAACAGCTGAAAATTTCTATCACCTATTGGAGTTGCAGCTGTTGAAATGTCATAGCTCAACATATTACATATTTGTGTGCTACCAGTGGTATAAATGTCTAGCACACACAATAATATACAGTACATAATACTTGATAAGGTAGTAAACAGCTCTGTTGTCAGTTTATGTATTTACTTTTTGTTATTTTAGAGTTTGTTCCTTTTAGTTAAAAAAAGTAAACTGTAAAACATCCTCAGGCAGGTCCTTCAGGAGGTATTTCAGAAGGTATTGTTATGGTAGACAACAGCTCCATGCATGTTATCACCCCTGAAGACCTTCCAGTGGGACAAGATGTGGAGGTGGAAGACAGTGATATTCATGATCCTGACCCTGTCAGGATTAGGCCTAGGCTAACATGTGTGTTTGCATGAATTTTTAACAAAAAAGTTTAAAAAGTAAAAAAATAAAATAAAATTAAATTAATAGAAAACTTATAGAATAAAGATATAAAGGAAAAATATTTTTGTACAGTTGTACACTGTTTTAAGCTAAATATGATTACAAAAGTCAAAAGATTAAAAGTTTATAAAGTAGGAAAGTTACAGTAAGCTAAGGCTAATTTATTATTGAAGCAAGAATGTTCTTATAAAACTTTGGTGTAGCCGAAGTGTCCATCGTTTATAAAGTCTACGGTAGTGTACAGTAATGCCCTGGGCCTTCGCATTCACTCACCACCCACTGACTCACCCAAAGCAACTTCTAGTCCCTCAAACTCCATTTATGGAAGTGCTTTGGCAAGTATACCATTTTTTATCTTTTATACCATATTTTTACTGTACCTTTTCCATAGTTAACCATACTTAGATACATGAATACTTACCATTGTGTTACAATTGCCTACAGTATTCGGTACAGTAACATGCTATACAGGTTTGTACCCTAGGAGCAATAGGCTATACCATATAGCTTAAGTGAGTAGTAGGCTATACCATCTAGGTTTTTGTAAGTACATTATAATGTTCATGCAAGGACAAAATCATCTAACAACACATTTCTGAGAATGTATCCTAGTAATTAAATGATGTATTAACATTTAGTAATTAACTGTTACTTAGTAACACTGTAGTAATTGTGTATTTTTTGCAACAGATAACTGGGTTTCATTCATCCAATACTAACGGCTGAGCTTCAGCCAGTCAAAGGCAGCCAACTGATCAGACCATGCCCAAATAAAGTAAATGCCTCCTCATCCCCTGGTCAAATAAGGCAAACACCTAGCTGTAGCCAATCAGATGATTTCTCCTCTTTCCTTCCACATTCCACCTATAAAAGCTCACTGTTGATGCTTCAGGGTGGAGCTTTTCTGGTTCTGAGTGCTGCCTGATTCATGAATTGCTTGTTGCTCAAATAAGCTCTGTTAAATTTAATTTTGTCTAAAGTTTTAATACAATATATGAAAGCCATTAATCACTGTATGTGAATTTTGTAACTTGTTATAATTCTGAATTCCTCTTATATTAAATAGTATACAGCAATTTTCAGTTGATTCTCATGGGTCTTTCAGGTGTACAATCATATCATCTACAAATCTTATATTCTCCTTTATAGATTTTTTAAAAAGTTAATTTCTTTCTTTTGCCTAATGCCTCTACTAGTATAATAAATTATTGTGGTGTTACTGGAAATTCTTGCATTATTTATGATTTCAGTGACACTGCTCTACTAAATAGCATGTTGGATTTAGGGCTGAAATCCGTAAATACGTATGCATCTGCATGTTTTCCTTAAAAAAAAAGACATGTTGAAGAAGTATCTGTGGAGTCTTTTATTGTCATCGCTCTGGAGATAAGGTTTTGCTGTGTCACCCAGGCTGGAGCACAGTGGTGCAATCACACCTCACTGCAACCTTGAACTCCTGGGCTCAAGCAATCCTCCTGTTTCAACCTTCAGAGTTGCTAGAACTACTGGCGGGCACCACCACACCCAGCTAATTTTTTTAATTTTTATTTTTTATAGAGATGGAGTCTCACTATGTTACCTAGGCTGGTCTTAAACTCCTGGGCTCCAGTGATCCTCCCACCTTGGCTTCTCACACTACGGGGATTGTAGATGTGAGACACTGCACCTGGCTTCAAATGCCTTTTTAACTCCTATAAAGATGATCCTATAATTTTTCTATTATGATGATAAATGATATATGTTAGTTTCCTCATATTGATTATCCTAATTATGATATTCTTTTATCAAGCTGCTAAATTCCTTTCAATACTTCAGAATGTTGCAATGATGTTTCTAAGATTGATCTATAGCTTTTTTCTTTATCTTTGTTAGGTTTTGATATTAATGATATTGTTATATTCACTTTGTAGAGATAATTAAAAATTTTTCCTTTTTATAAGCCCTGGGACAATTTAACAGAATTGGAATAATCTGTTTTATAAAGGTTTGGTGGACTTCTTATATAGAACTATTGTGACTTGGTGTTTTACAGAAGTTGATCCTACGTGGCAGCTTTCTCAGTTTTTTCTCTGAAAATCAGTCTGTTTAAACTTTTTATCTTTTGTTAGGCCAACACTAGTCAATCACCTAACAAGAAAAATAAAGTGTTTATTTTAAAAATGTGGGTCTGCTTGATCCCATGGCATGGTGAGGAATCTTTTAGGGTCAAATGATAGCAGTGCCATTGGCAGCGTGACTCACTATGAAACAAGAAATACATTGTTACTAATATTGGGGGGAGGGGAGGCAGAGAAAATCACATTTCTACACATGTTCCTCTTAATACAGAGCTGATTTAATATATTTACATATTTTGAGAATATTATCCATTTTATTGAGATTATAAATGTATAAAATTATGTGAAATTTAGGTGCTTTGGGGGTAAGTTGTTAGCGTTCTACATATATGATATATCCATATCTGCATTTTCTTTTGCTTTTAGTAACAATGAATTTTATTTTCTTTAGGAAAAAAAGAGGAATTTCTTCAGAAGTACAGATTCACTGAATGGGCCGGGTGCGGTGGCTCACGCCTGTAATCCTAGCACTCTGGGAGGCCGAGGCGGGCGGATTGTTTGAGCTCAGGAGTTCAAAACCAGCCTGAGCAAGAGCGAGACCCCATCTCTACTAAAAATAGAAAGAAATTAATCAGACAACTAAAAATATATAGAAAAAAATTAGCTGGGCATGGTGGCATATGCCTGTAGTCCCAGCTACCCGGGAGGCTGAGGCAGAAGGATTGCTTGAGTCCAGGAGTTTGAGGTTGCTGTGAGCTAGGCTGATGCCACGGCACTCTACCCCGGGCAAAACAGTGAGATTCTGTCTCAAAAAAAAAAAAAAAAAATTCACTGAATGATGCTGCAATATGTATTCAAAGAACTCTATTCTATGTCTAACCAGTACCCTTTTACCATGTAAAAAATTTTGATTCTGATCCCATTTCTTCATGAAATACTAATCTCGCAGTGGTCATAAGAGCTTTCTTGTGTCTACACAGTCATAGATGCTTCATTTCTTGTCTTTTTGGAAATGTCATTTGGTGGATTAGTGAGCAATTGCTCTCAATGTCATCTCTCATTTTAATGACCAGTACAAGCTGGGACCCATGGAGTATTTCATTATTCTCAGGCTGGAGGTCATCATTCTTTATTCGGGAACAGACCTGTCAAGTATTTATCACTGGCTCTTCTCTACCAAGCATTGTCCTGGACATTGGGGAAATGCTATTTAACCAAAGCAGTAGTCTGTCCTGTTACTGAGCTACTGAGGTTTTACAAATCAACTTTACTTTTAAACAAAGAATAACCACCACAACAACAAAAACATAAAAAGCTCTTCCCTATTAGACTCTAAGCTCCTTTAGAATAAGTGACATGTAGGCTGGGCACAGTGGCTCACACCTGTGATCCTAGCACTTTGGGAGGCTAAGGTAGAAGGATCACTTCAGGCCAGGAGTTTGAGACCAGCCTGGTCAACACAGTGAGACCCTTTTTCTAAAAAAAAAAAAAAAAAAAAAAAAGGAAAAATTAGCGTGGCATGGTGGCACATGCCTGTAGTCCCACCTACCTGGGAGGCTGAAGCAGGAGGATTGCTTGAGCCCAGGAGTTTGAAGTTACAGTGAGCTACAATGATGCTGCCACACTCTAGCCTGGACAGCATAGACCGTGTGTCCCCCCTCTAAAAAAGTGATGTGTTGGACTTTCCTCTTTGTCCATTAAAGAGTTTTTTGCTATTGTACATAGTAACTGCTCAGATTTATTAAGTAACACTTTCTAATTATTAAAGTTATACATTAATATTATGGAAATTCCGAGGAAATGCTTAAAAACATAAAGAAGAAAATTAAAATCACCTATAATTTATTTCACTTTTCAGTGAAATAAAGGCTGAGGTATCTCACTGTACTTTATTCCCGTGTGTTGTCTGTTACTCACAAATGTGAGGTTATACTGAGTATACAATTTCCCCCATGTACTCATTGAAGATGCGGTTTTTAGCAACTATATATAATAACATTTCCTTGTATCATGTGTTTAATGCCTCCCTGGCAGTGAACATTTAAATCACTTCACCTTATAAATACCATTGTAACGAGCCTCCAGGGTACATGAGTTAACACCATTTCTGATCTTTCCTTAGAATTGAATCCTAGAAATGGAATCATTCGATCAAAGCAGATAAACAGTCATTCCATCTACTTCTAGACTGGAGGGATTAGTCCAATTTTTGTTGAATTGCGAGGAGTCAATGTGAGGAACAGCCTCAGGGCTCCCTTGCCAGTGGGGGCCCCAGATGAGGTATGAATGAAGCAGGAAACTACTAGTTTATAGCATATCCCAACTCTAGCCTAAGCAGCTTGCTTCGCAGTGCAATTACTGATGTTTCAGTGGTGAAAAGTTGCGTCTTCTCATAGGTAGATACACATTTACGTATTCTTTTACGGAGCCCCTTTGGATTCTCAGTGGTCTTTTTCATAACAGCAGTCGGAAGGATGGTTTCCAAAGCAAGATTTTGAAACCAGATCTCACATCCATAAACGCACAGACCAGGCTGAGACCCTCCGGTGAGTCCCCATGAGACGTACGGCGAACCCGGGTCCTCCCGTGGCTTGCACAGCCTCCATGGTCTGCTTCTCTCGCCTCGTCCCCTGGACACTGCCCGCCACCGTGCCGCCTCCTGACTGGCTCTGCTCCTGGGACTCGCAGGCTGGCTTCCCCCCGGCCCGGGTTCTGCTCTGCCTGCCCGCGGTGCCTGTCCTGGACATGCGCGGGCTGGCTCCTCACGCTCCGGGTTCCGCCTCAGGCCCGGCGTCCCTCTCGGGCTCTCGGCTGCAGGTCCTTGTTACACATGGCTCTGCCCTATGCTGTCACGGCACTGCCACTGCTGAACTGACTGCGTGGTTGTCCCCTTGTTTATGGTTTGGCCCCCTCCCCTGCCACCCTGCGTTACATTGAAGCTCCCGGAGGCCACCCAGCTTGTCCGCTGGCTCAGTACTGTGTCTCGACCACTTAAAACAATGCTTGGCACAAACTGAAGTCAGTAAACGTTTGTTCACGTGAAGCAGCAGACTTTTGCGGGTGTTTTGTATTGCCGATGGACCGCCACTGTAGCTCAGTGGTAGACTGCAGCCTAATCCTGCTCCTTGGTTATCTGAAGTTTTAGGGAAGTTAATTTAACTGAAGTTTCACTCCGCAGATACAGTAGTTAGGGAGGAATTTTCATCATCACAGGGATAGAACTGAAAAGACCTAATCTCTGATATTCATTTTACACCCACAGGTCTCTGGTCTGGATTGATACTTTGTGTCTTCATTCAAGCCCTTTTCTACTTGGTGTGTATCTTCAGGATAGACTGGAATAGAGCTGCAGAGCAGGTAACTGTCTATTTTGGAAATGTGGCTCTGCTTGATCCCATGGCGTGGTGAGGAATCTTTTAGGGTCAAAGGATAGCAGTGCCATTGGCAGCGGCTCACTGTGAAACACGAAATACATTGTTACTAATGTTGGGGGGAGGGGAGGCAGAGAAAATCACATTTCCACACATGTTCCCCTTAATAGGGAGCTGATTTAGTATCGCCTGACTAGGGAATCGACCTTAAAAAAAGGAATTAGGTTAAAAATATTTTGCTGTTTTGGTGTGACATTCTTAGGAAAATAGTAGTTTTTCTATTTATATTGACTTGTTAGCTGCTCTTTGCCACGTTTTCTTTTTTGCCCATGGTTTGCTAAAAAGCAGTACATTAGGTGCCTGCGATCTGCGGGAAATACTTTGGGGGCAGAAGCATAGCACATGGATAGAAGGTCAGGCCCTTGACCAGTTGAGCGTCTGTGCATTGAGTTGGGGGCTCTTGTTCCTGGTCAAGGTTTAAGATGGCATAGAGGGGTGGTTGGCCTAGGGGAGGGAGCGATGATTATTATAATAAGGAGCCCAATATGAGTTTAGGTGACCAACTGTCAGTGCTTCAGCTTTGACCACCCTAGGTTTCAAATCCTACTGGATTTGCCTAATTTCAATGCATGATGTCTTTCCTATCTTCAGTTTGATTTATTCAGGACTAAACTTTATGGGAGGTTAAGGTGGACCATAAACTACCCTTAGATGACACCACCATTGACCTTTAGACTTTATTGCTTTTATCTGTGTGTAGGAACACTAAAGGGCACAAATGCAAACAATATGTGAAATTTGCAACTCTAGCAACAAGCAGGTTTTTATATTATGATTGTGAGCTGAGCATTGGGAGGGAACTGGTGATTTTCTGGTGTTATGTTCTCTTGGCTTATGGCATTTTCAGGACCAGAAAGAATGCGCTAGATATTGTAACCCCTCAGCAGTAGTTTCAGCAGCAACTTTAAATTGAACTTTTACCAAATGGCTACTGGCTCGACTTGACTTACACTTCATTTACTTCCTGTGACACCTGTTTCTAGGCACAAGTTCGAGCTGGGCTAAAAGGGATTCAGGAGACCACACCTACCCCAGCAGGTAAGGGAGGCCATGCTCTGGTATACTCAATTTCTGTCCTCCCAGAACACTGGTACAGTATCAACTTCTGTTGTACTGAAACTTAGTGTGTAGCCAGAGTTGCTTATTCATGCGATCATGCTCTCTTGCTCAGTAAAACTTGTCTCAGCCATAATAATTGGCAAAATTAACTCTAGGTTCTCCTGTGAAATGTGTTTTGAATATAATTTCATGATTACTAACTGATGAGTAATGGTCACTGTTTACAATGTATTCTTGTGTCAATTTCAGTAAAATCCCTTTATTTGACCCTGCTTCCCCCCCACCCCCGTTCTGTGCAAACAGATCTACCTATCCCTGGAAGAGAGGGAACTGGTGGAGTGATTTTGCCTGATGTCATCAGACCAGAAAGCCAGACCCTCCAACTGACAGCACTGGAAGAAACACCCAGTATGAGTGTCCACCACTGGGGATGTCTTGACGCTGAGACAGTTGAGTTTCTATCATGGAATGGCTCTGGCTCTCGCTGTTGGGGTCCTTTTAGCAGGAATTTTCATAAGAGTTTTCAATGACCGTGGCTAAAATGGAAGACTTTTTATGATTGTACAAGCTAGAAATGATAATTATATGCCATATATTAAATATCAAAGGTGACCTTGTTATTTGGATGGTGGTTTTACTCTCAGTCGTACATGGCAACAGCATCAGGGATGTTTCCTTGGTTATTCTGAGAAACTGCACTATCCTGAAGGAGATCAGGAAAAGAGCTATAATTTTAAGTAAACTTTTCTCTGTTCACTCTATCATGGCTTCAAATATGGAAATATGATTTCCCTGCTGTAAAGTTTCTTCACTGTTTCTTATATTGAATATCATTTTTCCAGGAAAGTGATTCATTGTCCTATAAAATATCATTGCTGATCTAGTTTATTTATATTTCTCTAATGGATTTAATCTTGTCAATGAGTATACATTAAGTGTCTATTCAAATCCTCTCTAAGGGATCACCATGCTCATTTTTGTAAAATGAATACCTTAAAATTTAAAGAATATGCAGACAATATTTGGGGCCACAAAGTCAATATAAAAGATAACTTTTAGTTTTGTTGCCTTTTAATGAATTTATGTGGCAACTTTCATATGAATTAGAAAATAAATCTATGTTCTTTTCTGCACTCAAGCTCCCAGAACGTTGGCAGCTCTGTGGCTTCGTCCTCCAAGTAGGAGATTTTTAGAGCCTTTTCTAAGGAATGCAACCAACCCCAAAAGAAAGTCCTTAAAAAATTCAAATATTAAATATTCTCTCACATAAAGTCCCCCATGCCACCTAGTGGATCTCACACTTCAAAGCCCTACCAAATGACCAGGGCTTGGCTTCTTTGTCTCCCTCTCTTGAATGTGAACAAGTAACTCAGGATTACCACATACAGGTAAAAATCCAATTATATGAAAAAGCAACTAGAAAAAAGCAGAGACTACAGAGATTATACAGAATATCACACCTGTAATATAGAATAGTGACGTGGCCCGTTTCTAGGGACGAGGAATGAACACAGAGACAAAGAGACACAGACACACACAAAGACGGTACAAGACTGCAGCGCCTTTCTGTCGCAGTTTCTTTATTTATAACACAGCCTGTTTGGCAACTGTCCCACCGCAATTTCTTTGTTCCCACACTGTCCCGACTCAACACGTCCCGTTCCTCGTTGTTTTATCTCTGGCAAGCAGATGTTTGCATCTGAACTCTCTAGCCCCTCCTGTTTGCAGGGTCAGGGCGCCCTGGCTCGCGTGCAAGCCCACAGGCATGTTCTTGAGAAAAACAAGGAACCGTTCCCAGGCAAAATGTCCTCTACATCTCCCCCTTTTTTATTTTGTTTTAAGGCATAGGACGCTGTGTTCGGACATGTAAATTTGTAAAATAGAAGATCAACACACAAAAATCAGTCATGTTTTAATACATCAGCAATGAATAATCTGAGAAGGAAATTAAGAAAATAATTCTAGTTGCAATAACATCCAAGAATAAAATATCTAGGAATAAATTTAACCAAGGAAGTGAAAGACTTGTACACTGAAAACTGTAAAACCTTGTTGTAAGAAATTAAAGACCTAAATACATGGAAAGATGTCCCATGTTCATGGACTCTTAAGATGGTAATACTATCCAAAGCAATCTACAGATTCAATGCAATCCTGATAAAATTTCCTTTCATACAGAAATGGAAAAGCTGATCCTTAAATTCACATGGAATTGCAGGGGCTCCAAATAGCCAAAACAAAACTGAAAAAGAACAAAATTGGAGGATTCACATTTCCTGATTTCAAAACTTACTACAAAGCTATGGCAATCAAAACCGTGGTATTGGCGTGCGGACAGATATATGGACCAATGGAATAGAAAAGAGAGTCCAGAAATAAACCCACACATCTATGGCCAGCTGATTTTCAGCAAGGTTGCCAAGACCACTCAGTGGGGAAAGAATAGTCCTCTCAATAAATGCTGCTCACTTCATCCAGGTAATTCCACCTGTGCTTCAGGTCTGAGCTAATGTAGCACCACCTTAGGGAGCTGTTCTGGTAAGCCAGATGGGCTTAGATGTTCCCTAAAACTCAGCACGGGCTCTCATTGCACCCTGTTCCTCGCTTTGGTCTCACTGAGAGGGCAGGACCATGTTTATTGCGTTCATTATGGCATGTCCGCTGTGTTTGTACAGAGAAGGCACTGGATACTGGGGGAGAAAATAATATTTCCTATTGCACAGGGACAACTTTCCAGTCAATTGCTTTACATTTCAAACATTTTATCTTAATAACACAAGTGAGATTCAAGGCAAGTCACTGAAGAATCAAACACATACCTATTATCCCAAGTTTAGCAGCAAACATCAGAGATACTCCGATGGGAAAACCAAAAACACAGTAACCAACAGCATTCATGATAGCACCAATCTTCTGTTTTCCTGTACCTCTCAGGACCCCACCACAGGTGCCCTAAGGAAAAGAAAACCAAAAGGAATGTTGCAGTCACATAGCTGTCGTCATGTCACACTCAGAACACTATGTTAATATCTCTTTCACAAGTTTGGGCATGGTCAAATAGCTGTATCTTAAAACAGGCACGTCATGTAAGAGATGAAGGAAAACATTCTGTTTCTAAAGTTATGCTAACAGCAGCAATTGAAAACCACAGCAGCTTTTATCAGAAACCTATCAGGTAACATTATTTAAATTTCTGACTATTTATTTTGACTTTAAAAAATACTTTTTAAAAGCTTAAGTTTAAAAAAGATGCAGAGATTTCATTGATGGTATATCAGAAGAATTTAATCTAACATCATAATTGAAGGGCTGGGCGCGGTGGCTCATGCCTGTAATCCTAGCACTTTGGGAGGCCAAGGTGGGAGGATTGCTTGAGGTCAGGAGTTCAAGATCAGCCTGATCAGGAGTGAGACCCCCGTTTCTACTAAAAATAGAAAAAATTAGCCAGGCATGGTGGTTTGCACCTATACTCCCAGCTACTTGGGAGGCAGAGGCAGGAGAATTGCTTGAGCCCAGGAGTTTGAGGTTGCTGTGAGCCAGGCTGATACCATGGCACTCTAGCCCGGGTGACAGAGCAAGAATCTGTCTCAGGGGGGCATGGGCAGCATACATAACCTAACCATCTGTACCCCCATAATATGCTGAAATAAAAAAAAAAAAAAAAAAGAATCTGTCTCAGGAAAAAAAAAAAAAAGAAGGGTCTTCAAATACCTATGAAACCACAGAAGAGCAACCTAGAGAGGGACTTTCTAGTACACAGAGTTAACTCATAGGTAGCATGACCTGTCTCGGAGGACTCAAGAAGAGGCCACTTGGCTAGGACATCACACAACTGGGTTTAGGCACCCGATAGAGTTAGGGGAAGTAGAAAATTCAGGTCTCTTCCACCCTGAAAGGCTACACTCTTAAGGAACCATCTTCGTTCAAATGGCTCAGACTGCTTAAAGAGCTCTCTTTTCAAAAATGAAATCACAGACATATAATTTTTAATTAAAAAGCCAGAAACACAAAACACATTTTGCTATGTATATTAAGGTAAAACCATTCCAAATACTCACTGCAAGGGCATCAAATAGACGAAAAGGAGCAAAAATAGGCATCACTTGGCTCACAAGGGAAATAATATCTCTGTTGGAGGAAAAGGAAGTAGTGAGTGATCTAACAATCACACGAATGGAGCACCAACTAACTACTGATCTGACAAAGCTGATGAACTGATCGGCCATTCAGGCAAAACAGCACATTCCTTTTTGATAAAATACATAATAAACCTCACTAATTTAGAGCTCATTATTACCTCAATTATAGAACTGAAGTTAAAAGGGACATGATCTAGGCTGCCACTATAGAGCATGATTCTTCAAGCTCTGTTTCTGGGCACATCAGCGTGGGGATCGGGAGGAACAAGCAGCAGGTTTCGGTCTGCGTGAGGATTGTCCTCCGTGGGCGGGAGTCTTCCTCAAAAACGGGGCTGAAGGCCAGTGTCAGAGAGGAAACATTTACTTCCCCAGGGAGCCCCTGAAGTCTGCTCAACTTTGGTGGAAGATCTGCTGGGAGGTCTGCAGAGAGACACAGCAGATGCAGAGGTGACTGAAGACCTGCGCGACGGGTCCGGCGTGGATGCGACACGTGAAAACAGGCCCTGGTGCCTTCCCAGGGTGAAAAGACTTCCTGCTCCCCCCACTCACCCCAGAGGGAAGCCCGCTGGGCAACAGGTACAACAGGTGCCCCCAGGTTGGGCAGAGCCTGCAGGAACCCTCCCGCTTGGAAGAGTGCTCTCTTTGGGATGGACCCACAGAACTGCGGTCACCTAACGTGGCCACTGTCTCACTAAATGACATGACAACATGGTCTTTCACTCAAAAATATAAATGTTAAACCAGTGTGCACCAGACACTGAGGAAAATCAACAGCACAAAAGAATAAAAGATGAACATCAACATGTGGGCACAACAGGAAACACAAACAATACAAGGAATGTAAGAGAAAAAATTTTTAAATGATAATTACTATTCTCAGAGATATGCATAAACTGACAACAGGCAAAGCAACGGGGAAAAAGGCGACCAGGAATAACAAATACGGACACTAAAGTGAAACATTTAAGGACTGGGTAATGCATGGACCTGGCTAAAGACTGAATTTCAACTGGGGAGATAAAGTCGAGGAAATATCCCTAAACACAAAGAGACAGAAGATGAGAGAAAAGAGATGGGCCAGACTAATCCATAAGTCTTATTATTTATCTAAAAGGAATTCCAAAAGGAGAGAATAGAGAAGATATATGGGAGGGTTAATAAAAAAAAAAAAGGTTAATTTCCTAGAGCTAAAGAAAAATCCAGTGTTTCAGATTGAAATTCTATAAAGTGGCAAGCAGAATAGAAGAAAAAAGATTCACCCATACCTAGATACACCCAAGGACAAAAATAATACCTGGAAGATTTCCAGAAAAGAATTTCCGCCTACAAAAGAATGAGAGGCAAATTAGCATGACAGGTCTCCATCCCACTGACATCACAGAAAATGGCAGCGGCGGCTCAAGAATACGTCTCTTTACCAGACAACCAGTGAACTGGCAAGAATCTGGATCTAGTCCAAAGCTCGCGGTGGTAAGGGCAGTGCTTGAGGAAGAAAGGGGCTGGCGAATATCAGTGACTTTCGGCATTTCACACGCAGCCACCTTGCTCAACTCCCAGCCCCACGGCTGGCAGCGCTAAGGACGGCTGCCGTGTTCCTGGCGCGGCTCACTGGTGCCAGGTTGGGCAATAAGGACTCTGTCCTCTAAAAATTAAAGTTGTGTAGTTTGATCTACCTGGAGTTTCCCTTGGGGACTGGCACAAGAGGCCCTTTGGGCTGAAGTAGCCTCCCAGGCAGCACCAGTCAAAGAATTTCGAAAACCCAGAACTTTCGTTATTGGATCAAGGCATTTACAGAAATCTCTGTCAGGCCATTCGGTCTTTGTAGTAAGCACTTTGGAAAGGTTACTAAACCAGTGCACAACTACGGCCCCCAGCAAGCAAGACTAACAGCACCCAGAGAGGGACAGAATCTGATTTACAGAGTCAGCACATCACAATATTCAAAATGTCCAGTTCTCAATGAAATATTACAAAGCATACAAAGCAACAGGAAATATGGACTATTCACAGGAAAAAGAGAAAAATGTCAGAAACTGGCAAATATTGTCAGAACTCTGAAAATTAACCAAAGGCTTGTGATAACCTGTGCAGCACTTGTTCAAGAAAAATGGCTGGATCCTGGTGAGAACAGCAAGCGCTGTGGTGTCATAACCTGCCCTGCCATCATCCCCGTGCTCCCAGCTCAGCGGTAACCTTGAAAGGTAACGATTTCCAGGGCTTGAGGAGGAAAAATGAGTTGAACTCTTTCAAAGCCTCATTTCCAAAGAACAGTTATTTCACAGAGATCCCCTGTCTGGTGTTCCCCAGAAGACTCCACTTGATAGGATATCTTTATTTCACCTGATTCAAACCTGCTCGGTGCTAAAGTTGATCTCTGAGGGCTGTTTGCTGAAAATTTGTACAGGCAAATGTTTTAGCTGCTGCTGCCTGAGTCAAGAGATAAGAGTGGAGGCAAACAACAGACTAACCAAAAAGCTCAGTAGGAAAGACAGGAATGACAGGGCTAAGAGGCTTTGGAAAGCTCTGATACACTCCCAGGAATCCAGAGGGCCGTGCACATGCACAGGACTGTGCACACACTCTAGACAGGCCAGGGAAGGCCTTAAGCACTCACCTCTGGCTGCACCTGAGGCTCTGCAAAAACAAAGTGAAGTTAAAACCAAGCTGTCAACTGTTTCGCTGATTGCTGAAGGTGTTCCCTAAGATGCAGAGCCCCTTGGCAAAGAGTGGGAGATGTCTGGGATCCAGGCATCTGAGGAAATCTCTGTCCAATAATTAGGTGACCACTAAGCTAATGAAACAGAGACTTTAGTGGTCACGCTTGACAAAGAATACAAACTTTATAGAATAAGTCACTAATAAATAATAAAAGTCACTAAGCAAATAAGCAGCAACAACAAAAAATCCCAAGGAGGAAGAAAATCTAATTTCCAGAATTGCCACATTATAGTATTCAAAATTTTCAGTTTTCAACAAAAAATTATGAGTCATGCAAAGAATAAGACACTATAGCCCATATATAGGAGGGAACAAAGCAGTCAATACAAACTGTCTCTGAGAAAGCCCAGACATCGAACTTACCAAAAAAGATTTTAATTCAGCTATTTTAAATATGTTGAAAGAGTTAAAGAACACCATCTCTAAAGAACTAAAGGAAAGTATGAGAGTAACGCCTCACCAACTAGATACTATCAATACAGAGTTAGAAATTATAAAAAAGAAACAAAAACCGTGGAGTTGAAAAGTACAATAAATAAAGTGAAAAATTCACTAGAAGGGCTCAACAGTAGATTTGAGCTGATAGAATAATCAGTGAACTTAAAGATAGGAGAGTTGAGATGATCTAGTCTGAGGAACAGAAAAAAGTAAAAAAAAAAAAAAAAAAGGGGGAGCATAGACACTGGGACCTGGGGAACACCATCAAGTATACCAACACACAACAGGCGTCTCAGCGGTGAGGAGAGAAAGAAAGAGGCAGAAAAAACACTCAAAAAAAGAATAGGTGAAAACTTCCCAAATCTGATGAAAGACATGAATCTATATATTCAAGAAGCCCATACGCACCAAATGAGGAGGAGGCAAGGTCGTCTGCTGGGGAGGGGTAGTGGTTTGAAAAGGGTAGAGAAGGTTTAATGTAGATTGCAGAGATGGACAGTGAGATGACCAAAGAGAGGCAGGATAAGCAGAGCTGAGAGTCTAGCTGTGGTTGGCGGTCGTAAGTTTCTAGTGGAACCAACATGCCCTCTTGTGTGGCTTTTCCAAAAGTGACCAGCAGCTACTGGCACAGACATGCAACCGGGTTCCTCCAGAGTGGGGTTCTGCCATTTGCGAGGGTCAAAAGAATTCAGGTTACAGCCGAGAGTCACTAAAATGATGGGCCTAAGCTACACAAGGAAGGAAGTATAGCCAGGAATGTGCTGGTGGAATAAGAAAGAACACAAAACCAGAGTTGTCAATTGATTGGAAGGCCCAAATGCTTGAGAAATCCTCTTAAGTAGACACAGCTGTGAAAGCATGCTGGAAGGACTGGAGTCGTGGCCAACTGAAGGACGGAGGTGGAACAGTTGTATATGATGAAAATAACTCGAAGTAAGACCACGGAAGTATGCACCTGAGGTAGGGCAGAGAAGATTACTGGGGCGAGGACCAGGGTGCTGGAGTGAAGGGTTGGGACAATGGGCGGCTCATCCTTACAGACGCTGAGTTCAAGGATGCTGGGAGGATTTGGGGGTGGAGGGAAAGACTGGATGAAGGTGCCAGAGTTTTAGGTGAAAAGAGGAAGAAATGGAGATATCAAAGTATTTATCACATGTACAGATGCCAGAAGCTAGAGACAGGAAATGCTGTCACCAAAAGAACTAGGCACCAACAATGTCAAGATGAGTAAAAAAATAAGAAAACACTTAATGGGTCCAAATGTAGGATTCTGCACTTGGGCTCAAGAGGACAAGCACGCGAGGGACGGTGTGTCGCTGTGGCTGGGCAGTGGCAGCTGGTAGTCAGTTCAGACAATTCAGTGTGGTGTGGCCACCAAAAACTCAACATCTGACTAGAATTCTAACAGGTAGAATGGAAATAGTTCTGCTCTACACGGTGCTCTCTGGACCACGAATGCTGCCTTCAGATGTGTGTGACTTCAGGATGGAGACGGTGGAGACTCAAAGTCACATTCCATGAGAAGTGGCTGAAAGAATTACAGGTGTTTCCCGTGAAAAGAGAAGACCCTGCAGGGCTATAATTCAGAAATAGACTCTCCTGCAGGGCTACAAGCACAACGGGTCTCAGTGGGTGAAAGTTACAGGTGTGAAGGGTACTGCAGCTCAGAATGAGGATGGTGTTCTGAGAATCGAAGCTGCCTTGGGAGGCAGCAAGTTCCTCATCACTGAGGTTATGAAAGTATAAGATGGACAACCTGGAAAGGATATTTTGGAGGAACCCCGATGTCAGATGGGTGATTAGATCAAATAGCCTTTTAGATCCCTTTAACCCTAAGATTTTAACAAATTCGGAAAGTTTTTTTGCCATTATTTCTTCAGATTTTTTTTCTGTCCCTCCTTGCTCTCCTCTGCTTTGGGAACTCCAATTACATGCTTCCTAGGCCACTCACAGCTTGCTTATGATCTACTCATTTTTTTCAGACTTTTTTTTCTCGACTTCTTATTTAGGATATGTACTGTTGCTATATCTTTAAATTTGTTAATCTTTTCTTCTACAGTGTCTGGTCTGTTATTAATATCATCCAATGTCTTTTCACCTCTGACTTTTTTTCATCTCTAGAAGTTTGTTTTGTTTTTATATCTTTGATGTCTCATTTTAACATGCCCATGTTATCCTACACCTTCTTAAAAATATGGAACATAGTTATAAAAACTGTTTTAATACCACTGAGTACTAATTCTATCATCTGTTCATTTCTGGGTCAGTTTTAATTGATTGATGTTTCTCTCCATTATGGATTTTAGTTTCCTATTTTTTTACATGCCTGGTAATTTTTAATTATATGCCAGACATTGTGATCTGACTGTGTTGGGTACTGCATATTCTTGCATTATCTTAACTACTCTTAAGTCTTGATATAGTTAAGTTCTGTGATGCAGTTAAGTTTCCTGGAAACAGTCTGATCCTTTTAAGGTCTGCTGTTAAGCTCTGTTAGGCAGGACCAGAGCACTCTTCATTTCTAGGGCAAATTCTTCTCCACTACTAAGACCCTGCTAAGAACTCCAGCAGCTGCCCCATGTATCATGAGCGTGCTTCATATCGGCTGTATGGACTCCAGGGACTGTTCTGCCTGCTCCTTTCAGGTGTTTTCCCCTGGGCTTCAAGCAGTAGTCCCACATGCATGCATGGCCCAGTAATCAGCTAGACTTGAGGGAGACCCTCTGCAGAGCCTGAAGGCACTCTCTGTGGAGCTCTCTCCTCTCTGGTCCCCTCCAGTGTCAACTCTGGCCACGCGGCTTCCTGGAACTGCCAACTCCATGTCCTCAGCCAGGGAGGCAGAGGGGCTTCCCCTGTCCTGTGCACTGGCCTGGAAACTGTCCCAGCATGCCGGACAATCGCAGTGTGCTCCCCATGTGCCTCTCCTCTTGGGGCTTACTATTTTGTGCTGCCTATTACCCAACATCTGAAAACTATTTAAAAAAAATATATTTTTGGCTGGGCGTGGTGGCTCAAGCCTGTAATCCTAGCACTCTGGGAGGCTGAGGCAGGTGGATCGCTCAAGGTCAGGAGTTCAAGACCAGCCTGAGCAAGAGCGAGATCCCATCTCTACTAAAAAATAGAAAGAAATGATCTGGACAACTAAAAATATATATGTAGAAAAAATCAGCCAGGCATGGTGGCACATGCCTGTAGTCCCAGCTACTCGGGAGGCTGAGGCAGGAGGATCGCTTGAGCCCAGGAGTTTGAGGTTGCTGTGAGTTAGGCTGACGCCATGGCACTCTAGCAGGGGCAATAGAGTGAGACTCTGTCTCAAAAAATATATATATATTTTTATCCAGTTTTTTAGTTGTTTAAGGCAGAAAAGTAAGCCCAGTCCCTATTTACTCCATTTGACCACCTCCCTAGTCCTAAGATCGTCTAAGGATTTGTTTAGGCATTGGTCTAAAGCCAGTGAGGTCATTGCTTCTTGGCCTTTGGGCTAAGATCAAGTGTAAAACCAAGGAGGTCAGATGAAACTAGGAGGACACACTTGAAAATAATAAAACTAAATTTCTTCGTGATAGTAATCTGAGGCAAGTGGTGCAAGTTATTAAAGCTTTCTCATGAAGAGGATTTTTTTATTCAAAAGACACTTTTATTATATCTATATAATTATGGAAACACATAATTATGAAAATGTAATAATATTTAACCTAAGATTGAGTCAGTAATTTTTACAAGTACTGCCCAGAACCAATCAGGTGTGCAAGTCATCACCATGCCATGGATTGTGAGGTCCCTTTCTGGGGAGGAGGATATTCCATGGCTTTTTCTGTATATCTCTGAGCAAAAGAGAAACTCCACTCAGTTTGATGAACAAGTGGAGAGGGCACAGGAGGAGTGGGGGTGACTGTCACCTCGTACCAACCCATCCACATGTAGCACTGGGCTGCTCATTCCTGGCAGTCCTACTGGTCTTCCTGTGAAGTAAAGTGCTACTTGCCTCTCATGATCACAAAAATACAGTGAAGAAAGAAAACCTAAAACTAAAGACATTTTTCTAGACGAGTACATACCTGTCACTGGTGAACACATAGGCAACCACATCTTTCAAAGCTGCAAGTAATAATCCCAAGGCAAGTGCACAAACTCCTGGAAAATACAGCAGAAGCAAGCGGAAATGACAATTCTCCAGAATATGATAAGCCCTAGGGAGGATTTCCTGTGAAATATTTGTGTCAATGATTTAAGAAATGTAGTAACGTAAACAGTGTTTCTTTTTTAATTATGTGAACAAATTTACTATTTTTTAGAGAATGTTTTTATTTTGTGCAAATCTTTATTGGTAGGACTATATACTCCAGGCTTTTGTTTTTTTAGAGACAGGGTCTCGCTCTGTCATCCAGGCTAGAGTGCAGTGGCGTCATCATAGCTCACTGCAGCCTCCAACTCCTGGGCTCAAGCAATCCTTCTGCCTCAGCCTCCCAAGTAGGCTGGGATTACGGCCATGAGCCACCATGCCCAGCCTATAAATAGTGTTTCTTCTTGCTGTCTCTGAAAAGATCAAAGGTCAGACTCCTTTTTCAAGGGAGACTTACAGAAAAGACACTCAATATGATATCAATACAATCATAATCTCTTCTAACTGCTTGGATTATAGAACATTAGAACTGTAAGAGGAGGCAGGGGTCCAGGAACATGGAGAACTGGTCACTCATGCTATGGTCATAAAATAAGACTGTGGATGATAATAATTACCTTTAAAGTTAGTGCCAAGTATAATATTATTTAGTTGGCATATAATAACAGAAAATCATAATTAAAAGCTGAATTTAACTCAGTAAATCAGAAAGAGCATAAAGAATAGAGGTTTTAGTTGAGTGCACTTATGATTCAATTCCTGGAGAAATTCTGATATGCAGAGTTTAACTTATCACACTAAGTGCAGCGTGCAGGCCCAGGAGTGGAACTGCTGTACTTACCAGCACACAGGAGAACAGTGGTGCAGGAGCATTGTGCCTGCTCGACGTCCCCTGCTCCCACAGCATTGCCCACTCGGACACTGGCTGCAACCCCAAAGCCAAGGGGCACCTGAGAATTAACAAGCATAAATCACAGTCATAAATCCTGAAAACTGGAGTATTAGTGCACTAGGGTCTAACTATGACACATGGAAACTTGAGGCAGACTTGGGGATCTGAGTTCTGGAACTGGCTCCATGACATCCTAGCTGTGCGACCGCAGACCAATTGCTCGGCTGCCTGACGCCTGCTCTCTTCTGGCAAAGAATAACGGCTGCCCTGACCACACCCTGGGTCAAGTGTATCCCAGCAGAGCCTCGTAACGACACTGGGTTTAATGACAAAACACCTCTTTTATTGGCTACGCACACTGTCAAGACTTAATTTAACCTAGCTACATTCTACAAAGATTTAATGCATAAATATAAATATATGAATGATTTGTAACAATGAAACAAACCATGTGAAAAAGCACTTAGAACAACGCCTGGCACACTGCAGGGATTCCTTAAACACTGACGAAATCTGACTTTACAACAACATCTCATTGACGGTGGGACAGATGAAACATTCCACACATCCGATTATCCAGGAAGTTGAAAGATGCCCCTTCAAACCCCAAAGCTTTATTTTAATCGTGGATCATGAAAATCTAAAGCTATAAGCTTCTTTGCTTCTTAAAAAGCCATCATTCAACGTTCAGGGCCATCCTTTTGACCCCCTATCATTACCCTGTAATGCAGGGCTGCCCGCAGGGGCTGTCTGGGCAACATGGTTTGGGCTCTAATGTCTGCTTTTAATCATTTATATGTCAGCACTAACTTCTTCCTTCTAGAAGCAGCATCCTCCCAACAGCCTTAATTGATCACTGTTTTGAAAACTAGCCTGAGTTGGTAAAAATATATATTAAATTGTTAAGATTAAGAACTTAAAAAACAATAAACATGACTATATAAAACTTTGTTAAGACTTGTGTGCCCACAGTGTACACAACCAGCTTCCAGTTCAAGATGAATAACTGGCTCACGTGCTTAATTCCCTTCAACACTGGGAACGGAGAGCAGGTCAGCTTCTGGAAGAGGAAGAGCAGGCAGCATCACCGTGACCCTGGGGTAGAACCATAGGAAGCTGCAGCCCAGAATACATAGGCGGCCGATTGTACCCCTTCTTCCCAGGGGCGCCCTGGGAGCCTTGAAGCCCCAGGGTCGTGGTGGAGGCACCAAGGAGTGGCAGTCAGGGAGATGCACCAGAGGGCACAGACAGGACAGCCTGACTCCATCGCCACCCACACCTCCCTCAGACTCACTGCACACAGAAAGGCTGGGCTGACACAGAAAAGCCACATGTGTGAGTTCCCTACATGGAGTGAGTCAAGCCCTCTTCTTTGGTCTTGGAGGACAGGTGGGACATTGGGTCAGGGTGGGGCAGGGGTTAGGAGGTCCAGCTGCTTACTCCTCATCCATAAACCCTGAAATGAAGATGTCACTTGATAGATGCATGCCACCATTGTACCGGGTTCCCCGCAGGTCCTTCCCATTTAGGGCAGGGGTCTGCTGGAGAACAATTTCCAAATAACAGGATAGGAAAGCACACTGGCCATTTATTTTATAATCAATGTACTCAGTCACTCATAAGTATTAATATAAACAGACTAATAAGATCACCAGAGCTTTGAAGAAAACCGAAGCACTCATCCCCCAAAAAGACCAAAATAAATAAAAGGCCAGTATCTTAAAGCAAACAAAATGGATGACTCAAGGAACACAAAGGAATGTTTAAAGGTTCAATTTAGTAAGGTTCAATATAGGTTCAATATACCTCAGAGGTATATAAAAGACAATGCAGCACAAAAACAGGTTCCTATGAAGAAGGGATTATAAGAGAAAAAGAAAGAGTTCTTGGAAACTAAAAATGAAACTCAAAAAACTTAATAGCAGCACTAGAAGATAAGCAAAAAGACAAAGTGTTGCTCCATGAATTAGTGTTAAACGTGTTTGGGGACAGGATCTGTCTTAGGAGTTTTACAGAGCTTTGCCCTGAAGGAATAGGTGAATGTGCTGGTTTGCATTTTATATGCTGTTACACTGGAAGGGCGTCTCTGAAAGGCAGTAGCGGCTGTATCCCACGAGGTGCCGCGTTTCTCAGACCTAAAGAATTGGATTTGCTTTGTAAAGCACAAGCGAATCTGTTAAAAACTATAGGCTGAGAGCTGACAATGGAGTGCCCTCCGGAACAAACAGCTTCCCAGAAAGGACAGCTTCCCAGATGGCCAAAAGCAAAGCTTTTGTTTAAACCACTCTAGACTACCTGTCTCCATTCACAATAACCTAATAAACATGGAGCTTGTATATCTCTGTTTAACCCCTCTGTTTAAATGATAAACTTACCTTAGAATTTAGAGATTCACCTTTGAAAGACTTTGTAACCATTTGCTCACGTAAATAAAATTAGTTAAAGAATCTGTAGAACCCTTCTGTAAAAGCCTTTTGAAAATCTGTTAACCTGAGAGATACTACCTGTTGTTATGTAAATCTGTTACCCCTGACAATTGTTCACTATTTTCTATAAGTTACCATGTAAGACCTCATTCAGGGCTTTTTGAGACCAACGGAGAGGTCCGAGCCCCCGGAGCTCCCGCTTTGCCTATAATCTTTATAAACTTATAAAACTATATCTTTGTCTCAGTGTATTCTTTTATTTCTTCCATTTTCCATTTCTCTCTATTATTTTCTTATCCCTTGCAACTCTACCAAAGGGACCCGGTTTTTTGCAGGGAACACTGGCCCCGTTCCCCGCAACAAAGAGATTTTTTTAAATGTAAAAAAAGTCAAAAGGAAGAAGATTGATCCAGAAGGCAACCTCCACTTAATAGGAAATTTAAAAAGAGAGAATAGAAAAAATTTACAGAAAAGAGAGAAAGAATATTTTTGAAATCCCAGAGCTGAAGAAAAACACTGAGTCTTCATACTGAATATACCAAGTACTAAACAGAAGTGAAAGAGCAGCCTCAGAGAAATACATTTTTGTGAGATTTCAGAACTATATGGATAAAGAAATAAATGTTAAAACTTTCGAAGAGAGTTTGAAAGAAGAATCATGTTGTCTACAAAGAACAAGAGCCAGATTCTGACTAGACGTCCCCTTGGTAACTCTGAACACCAGACGAGCACAGAGCAATGCCTTCGAAGTTCTGAGGGAAATTATTTTGAACCTAGAATTCTATACACAAATTATTAAACAGATTATTTCCCCTTATTATAATTTAAGAGAAAAATACAGATTCTTTCAAATGCACATGGCTCACAATACATCTTCCATATAATCTTAGGAACAAGTTATTTGACTAAATACTCCAAGAAAATTCTTTTAAAAGAATCTATGAAAGAGGGAGAAATGGGATCAAAGAAACCACAGACTTGATTCAGGAGGATAATGAAAGAAATTCTGGAATGACAGCGTGCAACATGCCAGTCCAGGAATTGACGGATTCAAATTAAAACAAGGAAGCAAAGGGCCCTAAGGTATTCAAGAAAAAAAGGACTCAGACTTAATGGTGTGTTCAAACAACGGATGACCTTGGTAACAGGGTGAGGGCACATGCTGTTCTGTCAATTAGAAATAAAGGCTATTAGAAGCGCCATAAAAAATAAAGAGCTATACAAGAAAATATGAAGCAAACTAAAATATGATATGATTTGACCAACTGATGAAAGCAAGAAAAAATAATCCATTTCATCTTTCAGTTGTAAAAGTCTCTTTCAAGCGGGAGAGTCTTAGTGACTACTGGGATTGCATTTCCTTCTCATTTGATGCAAGACCATCACTTGGATCTGTAAATAATCATATTTACAAAAATCATAATATTATAAATGTTGGTTTTTTTTAGACAACCCCTAATACATGAAAGACATAATTGTCATTATACAACACAATTCAAATGTTTTAACCTTCACCAAATAAAAACAGTGACATAGCTGAGCGGTAGCATAACACTGTGATTAAGACCACGACCTCTGGAGCCAGAACCCTGGACTCAAATCATAGCCAATTACTTCCTTGAACTTGGACAAACGATATTCTCTGGGCTCCAGCTTCCTCATCTGTAAATATGTGGGAAATAAAGTGAGTGCCTCATATAGCGTTGTAATGATGGGTCCATGATTTACTACTGTACAGTGTTTTGAATAGTTCCTGGCTCACAGCATGTGGGTGATTGTTAAATAGCTTACAGAATTTGGGAGGAAACTGGGAAGAGAGATGGGAAGAAATGTAAGGCCACAGTGTTCCTCACCTTACATGCAAGGGTTGTCAGAGGCTCTATGAAGTTGATGGATCAAGAAAGAGAGGTCTGTGCTTATTATTTAAAGTCATACATAATGTGACCACGAAGAGAACTGCAAACAGAATAACAAAACCCACAAGGCAGAGGGAGATGCCGTGGAAAGTGAGCTGTATTCCTCGTCTCTCCAATGTGGAGTCCACAGTTACTGGGCGAAGGTGGTCAGAAATATGGGTCCTAAAGCCCTGGTGACACTTGTCAGAAGTAAAACCAGACATGGTTAAAAAGCGGGACAGCTCTGGGGAACCAGACTAACTAAAAAGAGGAAACAAATTTATTTTCAGTTTTGTTAACTTCTCAACTATGTGAACATATTATGTGTTGCTTAGTATAATTTGTTTTTATAATAAAACGTTTTTAAGAATATCTAAAAGTCTAAAAGAAAATAGTGAGAAAAACTTATCACAGATGCAACTGATAGAAAACTAGTAACAATCTTTTAGTTACAAAGAGCTCATATAAATTGAAAGAAAAAGAATCCTACTAACCCCCAAACTGATTAACAGGTGAAGGACATAAACAGACAATTAAAAGAAAAACAACTCTTAATAGTTAAACATAAATACAGTCAGCCTCACTAATGAAAACATTGTAAATACCCATTTTTCATATACTGAGTTAGCAAAGATTTTTTGAAAAGCTCATTTCTGACAGATTTTCTTCGCTTGGGACTACGTTCCGGAGGATGAAACTGCGTGTGAGACACTCAGTGAACCACTCGCTGGCGACAGCGAAAACCAGGCAAATGGAAAGTCCGATCACAGCGCAGTAATTAGGTGAACAGCGCTATATTGATGTGCTCAAATCAGATTCTTACATTATTTTTAGGAAGTGTCTTTAAAAAACATGAAAAAAAAAGGCCAGGTGTGGTGGCTCACACCTATAATCCTAGCACTCTGGGAGGCCGAGGCGGGAGGATCACTTGAGGTCAGACCAGCCTGAGCAAGAGTGAAACCTGATCCCTACCAAAAAGAAAAAGAAAAAAAAAAAAGAAGTAAAAATAAATAAATAAAATAAAAATAAATAAACAAACAACATGACAAATGCACGTACGGTGCTGTTACGTGAAAACGCAGGAGACAACCGTGGGAAAACCCAGCAGAACAAAGAGATCTGAGAGGGGGAAGAGATTTCACGTGAGAGATTGTCTTTGGTAAATTTAGTTTATCTTCCTTTAGTATGACTATGCATCATTTGGAGTTAATTCTACCACCTTATTTTATGTTATTTATAATACTTTCTTTTTGCTTTTTTATCTTACTGTCTCTGCCTTATGTTGGATTGACAGTGTTTTATTTTTTTTTTTTGAGACAGAGTCTCACTCTGTTGCCCGGGCTAGAGTGCCGTGGCGTCAGCCTAGCTTACAGCAACCTCAAACTCCTGGGCTCAAGCAATCCTCCCGCCTCAGTCTGACAGGTACCTGGGACTACAGGCACGCGCCACCATGGCTGGCTAATTTTTTTTTTTCTAATATTTTTAGCTGTTAAATTAATTTCTATTTTTTTGGTAGAGACGGGGTCTCGCTCTTGCTCAGGCTGGTTTCGAACTCCTGAGCTCAAACGATCCGCCCGCTTCGCCCTCCCAGAGCACTAGGATTATAGGAGTGAGACACTGCGCCCAGCCAATAGTGTTTGCTTAATTTTCTTTTTATTCCTGCCACTGGCTTTGAAATTATATATTCTATTTCTTCCTTTTTGGTTATTCCCTTAAATGTCAACATGCATGCCTGACTTAAAAACTTTTAAGTTAATCACTATCTCGTACCCTGATAGTATCTAGATTGCTAACATAATTCTCTCCCAATCTTACCTTTTATTACTATACATATTTTATTTCTACCTATGTTTGCACTATGAAAATTAGGCTATCATTATCATTTTTTTATTTATAGTCAATGGTAACTTAGATTTACCCATATTTACTAATTTCTTTGCTCATCATTACTTGGGCATCAGTGTTTCTTTCAATGAAGGTCTATAAATAAAATGGTGATGTCTCTCAGTCTTTGCCAGAATATGTCTTTTAATCTGCCCTCTTTTGAGAGCAACGATTTTGCTGGGTAAGGATTAACATTATTTTCTCAGTGCTTTGATGATACTATTTCACTCTCTTCCAAATTTCTTCTTCTCCAAGACCGTGGTGATTATTTTGGTGCCTTGCATCTCCATATGAATTTCAGGATGGGCCTTCCAATCTGACAGCCTGTTCCAAGTTCGACAGTTTGACAGGGATTACACTGAATTCACAGATCAACCTGCCATCCCGTAAGTCTTCCAACCTATGAGTATTGGAAATCTTTCAATTTATGTAAGTCTTTAATTTCTTTCAACACTGTTTTGTAGTTTTCAGGGTGTAAGACTCACACTCCTTTGGTAGAATTTATTCCTAAGTATGTTACTATCTTTGACGCTTTTGTGAATGGAACTGTCTTCTTAATTACATTTTCAGATTGTTCATTGCTAGTGTATAGAAATACAACTGATTTTTGTGTACCGATCTTGTGTCTTGCAACTCAGCTGTACTCATTTATCAGCCCTAGTAGCTTTAGCTTTGTGTACGTGTGTGTGGGATCCTTAGGGTTTTCTATATGAAAAATCATGTCATATACAAATAGAGATAGTTTTACTTCTTCCTTTACGATCTGGATGACTTTTATTTCTTTTTCTTGCCCAGGCTAGAATCTCCAGTACAAAGCTCATTAGATTTTTGAATATTAAGATTCATGTCTTACTTGGATCGTTTCTCGTCAAACATCTCTGAATACTAAATCCCCACTAACTTGCTACGCTCTCGCTGCGGAATTCCTACTAGATATATAACGACCTACATCTTTCACATATTCCATCTCTTTTCATGGCTTTGTTTTATTCTAGGGAATTTCCACAGTTCTACCTTCAAGTTCATTATCTGATTTTTCAGTTGTAACTAATCTGCAGTTTAGCCTACCAAGCATTAAATTTCAATGGCTATATTTTCCACTTCAAGATTTTTTTTTTTTTTTTTTGAGACAGAGTCTTGCTTTGTTGCCCGGGCTAGAGTGAGTGCTGTGGCGTCAGCCTAGCTCACAGCAACCTCAGACTCCTGGGCTCAAGCAATCCTTTTGCCTCAGCCTCCCGAGTAGCTGGGACTACAGGAATGCACCACCATGCCCAGCTAATTTTTTCTCTCTATATATATTTTTAGTTGTCCAGATCATTTCTTTCTATTTTTTAGTAGAGACGGGGTCTCGCTCTTGCTCAGGCTGGTCTCGAACTCCTGACCTCAAGCGATCCACCCGCCTCGGCCTCCCAGAGTGCTAGGATTACAGGCGTGAGACACTGCACCCGGCCACTTCTAGAAGTTTTAATGGTTCTTTTCCATATATTGTTCTTTTGGTTTTAATCCCTACTTTTTTTTTCTAAAGACATGGTCTTCCTCTGTCACCCAGGCAAGTGACAGTGGTGAGATCATAGCTCACTGCAGCTTTGAAATCCTGAGCTCAAGCAATCCTCCCACCTAAGCAAACCTCCCAAGTAGCTAAGACTACCTGGGCACGCCACCACACCCAGTGTATTTTTTTCATTTTTTTGTAGAGACGAGGCCTCACTATGTTGCCCAAACCAGTCTCAAACTCCTGGCCTCAAGCAATCCTCCTGCCTCGGCCTCCCAAAGTGCTGAGATAACAGGTGTGAGCCACTACACCTGGCCTTTTTTTTTTTCATGTTTTTTAAAGACGCTTCCTAAAAATAATGTAAGAATCTGATTTGTCTTTGTGTAATGAGCACATCAATATAGCCTCAATTCCTTCTTTTATGTCTAATGATATTAAACATAATTTTCTATTCTCTTTCTGATTATGATACCATTACTTCAAATTCTGAACTCTAATTTCTGTTAGTTTTGTCTGTTAACTCTTGTTTATGGTGGATCATTTCTTTGTATTTTATAATTGTTACTGTAAACTCACCACTAAAGGGGCTTGTTTTTTCCATGGGAATAATGAAGAATTATTGCCTCACTGTCTCTAACAAAAAGGAGCCTGGGACAAGAGCAGAAAAGAAGGTGGTTGCCAGAGCTCAGGTTGTTGAGTGGGGACAGAGCTTCAGCTTTTCAAGGTGAAAAGTTCTGGAGAACTCTGCTGCACAGCAAGGTACTTATAGTTCACACTACTGAACTGTGTACTTAAAATAGTGTGTGCCTGTGGTTCCAGCTACTCGGGAGGCTGAGGCAGGAGGATCACTTGAGCCCAGGAGTTTGAGTCCAGCCTAAGCAACACAGCGTGGACCCTGTCTCTAAACAAAATAAAAATTAAAAATATATACATACAGTAAATACATGGAAACCAAAAATAGCCTATAACTTCATTGCTCAAATGGCCTCTGTGATCTTTAAAAAAATAAGACACAAACAAAACAAAGGGACTCTCCATAGTGGGTTGGGACATCAAAAGGTTAACAGGCGTTACCCACACACGTGTTCAAGCCAGAAATTCTGGAATCTTTGTGATCCTTCTAGTTCATTGTCTTGCATTCCACAGCCAAACCCTGACTGTGGCCTGTCCGTTCCGCCTCTACACGTGACTGGTTCGTCCCCGTTTCTCCTTCCCCACCAAGCCTTCTGCTTGCTCCCCTGGACAATTCCGACAGCCTCTGTCAGCCCCGCCCGCTCCCACGTGGCACCACCAGCAACTGTTTCCTTCCCAAGCCCGCTGGCCCTGCATGCTGTCTCCAACCTCCCGCCACCCCTTCTCCTCCTCCTCACCGGCCCCCACCTCGGCCGCGCCAGGTGCTCTGTCCCGTCATCCCGTCGCAGAGTCGCGGCCCAGGCTGCGCAGTCAGCTCCTTTCACCCTTTGAGTCTCAGTTTACACAGCAGCACAGAAGACCATCCCTGACTGCTCTGTCTAGAAGGGTGTCCCAGCTGGGCGCAGGGGCTCGTGCCTGTAACCCCAGCTGCTTGGGAGGATCGCTTGAGGCCAGGAGTTTGAGATAGGCTTGGGAAATATAGCAAGACCCCGTCTCGAAATGAATAAATAAATAAAGATGAAAAGGTTTCCATCTCTGTTTTTATCCCTCTCAGACCCTATTTTGCTCTTTTATGGAACTTATCACATATGATATTTGCAACTCTCTGACTCATCTATTTCCCTCTGTCTCCCTCCGGGGCCACAAGAGGGCAGGAGCTGTCTCCATCTCACCAACTCTGCACTGGGGAATGAACATGCCAGGCATCGTGCTAAGTTTCTTTTTAATGTGTTCTCATTCAATCTTCACCCGCATAGTAGGTATTTACCCCACTGTGTATATGAGGAAACTGAAGCTTGGAAAGGTTAAGCAACAAGCCCATGTCTCACAGCTGGGGAGCGGCACGGCCAGGACTCAGCCCGTGTGTCTGGTCCTGACGTGCTCTCCCCATGACGCTGTGCTCTCTCTCGTGCTGCCTGGTCCCTCCCTTTCCCTGGTGCACATGTGCTGAGCTCATGCAGTGACAGCGGCCCTGCAGGGGCAGGCAGGGCAGGTGTGGGTCTCTCCCACGTGCTCACCATGTAGGCCACAGACGCCAGCTTGTAGATGATGCCTTGGGCTCCCAGCTCTGTCACGTCAATCAGTCATGAGGCGCCGGCACACAGGCACATGAGACACATTTCAGAAGGTGGATTACGGCAAACATTTTCCTTATGAAACTAGAATTTCTTCTAATTTAAGAGAAGCCAACAATGTGCTCCAGAAGCACAGCCTGATGGGAGAATTCGGCACCTGTGCTCAGACCCCAGACATCTTTCCCTAGGGCGTTAGCAGCGCAGATGGTCTTGGCAGCGCAGATGTGACACGGGCCCATCTACAAGTCCTGACTCCACCAAGGAACAGAACGTCAGGTTCCAAGTTGAAAAGAGTGAGGCTCCTAGAGGTGTGGGCTGCGCCCCAGGGAGACGTGGGGGCACGTGGCAGGAGGGGAGAGGAAGGCAGTGAGCTCTGCGCACAGCAGACAGGCTGCGGGAGTGTGCGTGGGTCCAGACACTGCAGGACCAGCTATTACTGCCCTCGTCTCAGCTGTTTGCTGATACTGTACCAGTAACAAGATGGCTACGGTGAGCGCCTATGACCAAGATTATTACAGTTCCAACAGAAACACGTCCCGGCTAAACGGCCAAATCAGGCGTTCTGTGTTTGTAAAAGTCTTAAAAACTTGGGCTGGGGCCTGATAAAAGTCAGCTGAGGCACAGGCTGGCCTGAGAGGGCCGAGGGCGGGCTGGGGTTCTCATTCTCCCAGTCCACGACCTGTGGCAAACCTCTCACCAGCAGCCTCCCTTTCCTCACTTATGGAATGAAGGACTCTGCCCTGAGGCTGAAGCCCCGCCCAACCTGAATGTACCTATGGTTGGACGAGGACTTAACCCTGCACAGACACCTCTAGAGAGCCCGAGGAAATGGGGCAGGATGGGGAAGCTCTGGAGCCAAGACCAGCAGGCCACAGAGCGGTCCCTGCTGGACTGCTGCTCACAAACCTGCAAGGGAGGTCTCGATCTCAAAGATCCACCACTCAATGCACACCATGAACATACTGGGCACAGCCAGGTAGATATAGGAGTCCCACTCCTGGAAGCACTCCCTAGTCCAACCTATAAAAATGGGAAGAAGACATGAGTTTGCTTTTCAACAGGCTCTGAACCCAACCATTCGACTTTACATATTCGCATCCTGCAAATGACCAGAGACTAGGAGTAACCTTAGTTTTCCAGCAAAATATATCATAAAGATGTCAAATAGAGCTAGGCATGGTGGCTCATGCCTGTAATCCCAGTGCTTTGGGAGGTGGAGGCGAGAGGATCTCTTTAGGCCAGGAGTTCAAGACTAGCCTGAGCAATATAGCCATACCCCATCTTTATAATTAAAAAAAAAAAAAAGATGTTAAATAGGACCAGAGTTTGAGATGGCAGGCACTAAGCTGGCAATATTTAGTGAAACTTAAGTCTGTATGTGCCCTGTCACTCACACATTCTACTCCTGGGTAAAAATGGTGGAGAAATGTTTATACAGCTCCATAAAAAACCGTGGAGGGCATTCACTGTGGCAGACTGTGGTTGTGGGGTGTGGAAGACACCCAAGAGACCTTCACTAGGGGACTAGAGAAGACGCAGGAGACCTTCACTGGGGAACTAGAGAAGACGCAGGAGACCTTCACTGGGGAACTAGAGAAGACCCAGGAGACCTTCACTGGGGAACTAGAGAAGACCCAGGAGACCTTCACTGGGGAGCTAGAGAAGTAAAATCTGATAGATGCATATTACGGTTAAAAGCAAAACACTGGATGTACATATGGCAATGTGGATAGATCTAAAAATACACAGTATTAACAGGCAACAAAACAGATAAATTGGACTACATCAAAATTAAACTTCTGTGTATCAAAGGACACAATGAGCAGAGTAAAAAGGCAACCCATGCATGGGAGAAAATATTTGCAAATCATATATCTGATAAGGATATAAATAACTCCTAAAACTGAACAACGAAAAACAAATGGCCTGATTTTAAAATGGGTAAAGAACTTGAATAGACATGTTTCCAAAGTTCACATACAGATGGCCAACAAATACACAAAAAGATGCTCACCATCACTAAACATCAGGGAAATGCAACTCGAAACCACAATGAGGTATCACCTCATACCCATCAAGATTGCTACTATAAAAAGAAAGCCATAAAATGACAAGTTTTGGCAAAGATGTGGAGAAATTGGAACCCTAGTGCACTGTGGGTGGAAATGTAAAATGGTGCAGCTGCTATGGAAACACTACATGATGGTTCCTCAAAAACTTAAAAATAGAATTACCATATGATCCACTAATTCCACTTCTAGGTGTACACCCAAAAGAACCGAAAGAAGGGTCTTGAAGAAATATTTGTACACCCATGTTCACAGAAGCATTATTCACAGTAGCCAAAAGGTGGAAGCAACCCATGTGTCTGTCCATTGATGCATAATGGATAAAAAACAGATTTGCTGTATACATATAATGGAAAATTATTTAGCCTTAAAAAGGAAGGGAATTCTGACATTTGCTACAACAGGGATGAATCTTGAGGACATTATGCTAAATGAAATAAGCCAATCACAGAAAGACAGATATTATATGATTTCAATTACGCAAAGTATCAACAATAGTCAAACTCACAGGGATAAAAAGTAGGGTATTCCAAGTCACTTCAAACATCTACAAAAAGAAAAAAAAGTAGGGTGGTGGCTGCCAAGGGACAGGGGGAGAGGGAGGAATGGGAAATTGGTTTTTAATGGGTAAGTAGTTTCAGTTTTGCAAGAAGGGTGGTGATAGCTTTACAACAATGTGAAAGTACTTAATGTCACAGAACTGTACACTTAAGTGTGGTTAAAATGGTAAATTTTATGTTCTGTATATTTTACCACAATTAAAAACAAAATACCAAAAAGAAAACAATGTGCTAAGTCAGAGGTTAACAAACTTTTTCTGTAATGGGTCAGATGGTAAATATTTTTAACTTTGCAGACCCAATGGTCTGCTGCACCCACTCAGCTCTGCTTTAGCAGCACAAGACCAGCCACAGGCAATGTGTAAATTATTAGATGTGGCTGTGTTTCAATAAAACTTTATTTATAAAAACAGGCTACAAGCAGGACTTGGCTCATGGGTTTGCCAACCTCTGTGCTAAGTGAAAAAGTTTATGACAGAGAAGTCTAAACTATAATACTACTAGGTAAATATAAACATATACAGGGACCCAAAAAAAGCTGCATATTTTTCAAAGATACATACTAAAAGACATATCAAACACATAGCGAGTGCTTTGAGGGAGGAGAATGGAAACTATGAAATAAAGGGAGAAATATCCTAAAATGGGACAGGGGCGGTGTCAGAAATGATGACATCAGTGTGCTATGCATTTGAGTGTGAGAAATTCAGTTCCTTGCATCTGAGGTTCAGGACAGGGGAGGGAGAGAAGGGAGAGGGCAGGAGGCAGACACTGAAAAACATCAAGGAATTTTTGCAACATAAAAGCAAAGAAAGGCACCAAGAGCCAATTAGCAACTCACCTTATTGGTGAGCAATATGATCTTCTCAGAGAAAGAAGACAGGACCTGGGACCTCAGTGCATACCCTCAGATTTGGAGGGGAAGTTGTGAGGAAAGAATAACACAGAGAACCAGCAGAGAATGAGCTACATGGATTGTTCTGACGACTATAGATGGCAAGAATGCAGCGGGTCAAGGTGCAGGCCCCAGTGAGCAGGGACTGTTAGGAGCCAGCAAAGATCTGTCCTTCGTCTGTAAATAAAGACCAGAAAACCTGCCTGCCGGCCTGCACAAGCAAACCGTCTAGTCCAAGTCACAAGTGCAAAGAGTCCCCATGTACAGAAGAAAGGCCTGAACCTGAAGTGCAGTCACAGTGACGCGTCAAATCAAAGACTCAACACCATTCACAATTGTTACAAAGAAAATAAAATATCTGGGAATATACTTAATTAAGGAAGTGAAAGAGAACTACGAAACACTGAGGAAAGAAATCACAGATGACACAAACAGTAGAAAAACATATCATGCTCATGGACTGGTAGAATGAACATTGTTAAAATGTCTATCCTACCCAAAGTGATCTACAGATTCAATGCAATCCCCATCAAAATACCAACATCGTATTTCACAGATCTAGAAAATATAATTCTACGCTTCACGTGGAACCAGAAAAGAGGGCAAATAGCCGAAGCCATCTTAAGCAAAAGGAACAAATTGGGAGGCATCATATCATCAGACTTCAAACTATGCTACAAGGTTATAACCACCAAAATAGCATGGTATTGGCACAAAAATAGAGACACAGACCAATGGAACAGAACAGAGAACCCAGATATAAAACCATCCACATACAGTCAATTGATCTTTGACAAAGCAAACAATAATATACTCAGGGGAAAAGAATCCCTATTCAATAAATGGTGCTGGGAAAAACTGGATAGCCACACGCAGAAGATTGAAACATGATCCATATCTCTCACCACTCACAAAAATTAATTCAAGATGGATAAAGGACTTAAATATAAGGCGTGAAATCATAAGAATTCTAGAAGAAAATGTTGGAAAAACTCTTTTAGATATTGGCCTAGGCAAAGAATTTGTGAAGAAGACCCCAATGGCAATCATGGCAACAACAAAAATAAATAAATGGGACTTCATTAAACTAAAAAGCTTCTGCACAGCCAAGGAAATAATCAACAGAGAAAACAGACAACCTACAGAATGGGAGAAAATATTCACAAGCTATACATCCAATAAAGGACCGATAACCAGAATCTACAAAGAACTCAAGCAAATCGACAAGGAAAAAAATCAAACAACTCCATTAAAAATTAGGCAAAAGACATGAACAGAAGCTTCTCAAAAGAAGATAGAGAAATGGCTAATAAACAAGTGAAAAAATGCTCAATGTCACTAATCATCAGGGAAATGCAAATCAAAACCACAATGAGATATCACCTTACCTCAGTCAGATTGGTTTTTATTAAAAAGTCCAAAAACAATAGATACTGGCATGGATTCAGAGACAAAAGAATGCTTGTGCACTGTTGGTGGGACTGCAAATTAGTACAACCTCTATGGAAAACAGTATGGAGATTCCTCAAAGAACTAAAAGTAGACCTACCATTTGATCCAGCAATTCCACTACTGGATATTTATCCAAAGGAAAAGAAATCATTTTATCAAAAAGACACCTGTACTCGAATGTTTACTGCAGCAAAATTCACAATTGCAAAGATGTGGAATCAACCCAAACGTCCATCAATTCATGAGTGGATTAACAAAATGTGGTATATGTATACCATGGAGCACTACTCAGCCATGAAGAAGGATTAATTAATGTCTTTTGCAACAATTTGGATGGACCTGGGGACCATTATCCTAAGTGAAGTATCTAAAAAATGGAAAAACAAACACCACATGTACTCATTATTAAACTGGAACTAGATGATGAGCATACATGTGCATAGAGGGAAGTAAATCTAAAAGGAAATCAAGCAGAAGGGAGGGGGCAGAGGCGATGGGCGAAAACCTATCTAGTGAGTACAGTGAACACTATCTGGGTAACGGGTACACTTTTAACCCTGACTCAAGCATTATAAAAGCAATCCATGGAACCAAAACATTTGTATCCCCACAATACTTTGAAATAAAAAACATAATTAGTGAGCTGGGAGATAACAGGAATAAATGAAAAAGAAATCATAAAAGGCCAACATTTTTCCTGAATGGAACGGGGACCCTCAGATTAAGAAAGCTTTCCAACACTCTCCGGGGATGGGTACACTTGTAGCTCTGGCTTGGGTGGTACAAAGGCAATATATGTAACTAAAATGTTAACCATAATATTCTGAAATTTAAAATAAATTAAAAAAATAAAAAAAGAAAGCTTTCCAAATGCCTATATGATATTTTTTGTAAGAAATCCTCATGTGGTATGTTGTAATACATTATACAAAGGGGAAAGAGAAAATCTTTAAAACTATGAGAGAAAATACCTAATTGTCTACAAAGCAAACACAAGCAGGTTTATGGAGGACTTATCACCAAAAAACAAGAAAGGAATAGTGTAATATCAGTCATGCAAGATTATTCTCAACTTAGATTTTTTATACTCAGCAATATTCAAGAATGAGAGTAAGATAAAGACATTTTAAAAAACATTTAAAGACTGAGAATTTATTCTTTACAGACCTTTGCTGAAAAAAGATGTATTTCAGCAAGAATAAAAATAAGTCCAGAAGGAAGAAACAAGACTCAAGAAGCAACAGTGAAGAAATAAACATCTAAAACATGTTGACAAGTCTAAATATGACAAAAAAATATTTTATTAGAATTTTTAAAAATCTAGAACTAAAATTATAGTTAACAATAACAGGACAGATAAGGCTAGGAAGAGGGGAACTTAAGGTATGCTACCTTAACTGGGAAGAGGACAGAGATAAGAAAAAACATGTATTTTAAACTATTATACTGAGCATTACAGTCCAATGACCATCCCCTCTTCTCTTGGAAACTCCTGATTTTAATTTGGGCATCCACACCTCTCTTGCACACCACTACTGAAATACCCAGCCTCGGACTTCCAGTTACATGAGCCAGTTAGGTAAACCTTTCATGGTCAAGCTATGTTGAACTGGTTTTTTCCTTTTAATACTCACAGCTGAATGTATCTGAACAAGTATGCATACTAAAAATTTAAGAATATTTGCAGCCCCCAATATACTAATTGATTTGAGTGAAAATCATCGGTGCACACTAAAATCACTGGGTGAAAGGTTACTGGGGAGCCAGACAGTCAAATCATCTCCATCACCCTACAGACTGCTTTCCAATCACGATGGAAAACATGGACGTTTCCAACAGAGAAATCTGGCAGTCACTGCCTCAGCCAAATGATCAAACCCAGCATCACTTAGAACCGTTCGCCTCCAGACGTAATCCACCAAGTACACACCAGCCCCTAGGTAGTGTTCTTACCCCAGAACTTTAACCTGATTCTACTCACGAGGAGACAAATCCAGAGTGTGGACACTCCAAAAAACAACTGGCTTAGACTCTCTGAAAAATCAGTTATGAAAAACAAAAAAGGATGGGGAGAATTCTCTAGATAAAAAGAGGATAGGGCCTGGCACGGTGGCTCACGCCTGTAATCCTAGCTCTCTGGGAGGCCGAGGTGGGCGGATCGTTTGAGCTCAGGAGTTCAAGACCAGCCTGAGCAAGAGCGAGACCCCGTCTCTACTAAAAATAGAAAGAAATTAATC